>NC_036251.1:13434458-13436122 GCF_002742605.1 Olea europaea var. sylvestris
TGGTCGAGGTGGGATTTATGTCGAACCTCTAAGGGAGATTCGAAGCACACCTTGTGGAGATTGAAATTGCAATAGGGCTCGATGCAACAATAAGCCGAGCCGAATAGGTCACACTCACATGCAGAACAAACTTTAGTATTTTTCTCCTTAATTTCAATAGGCTGCAAAATATGTGGATGGCTGAAGTGCTTTATTACTTGAGGTTTCGTTTGAGGTTTCATCGCCGGAGGTTGTTGAATGTTCCTGGTCTGAGGAGCTGGTGGTGTCGGATTTACGTTGGCGACACTCACTGGAGGACTTAAGTTTGGCACTGTTGGATTAATTGGGGTAAAAACTGGCACAGAATTGTTTTGAATGGGGGCTTGAAGATTTGGGACTGACGGATTAGGAGGAATATTCGGATAAGGGTTGTTTTGAAAGGAGGGATAGGTGCTACTTTGAGGCAAATTTGGTGCAGTATGAGGATTTTTGACTGCGAAATTCGGGAAATTAGCAGGTGGGTTTGTTGGATTATAAGCACAAGGGACATGTAGATCAAAGTCACATTCAGAACAACAATAAGTGAAGGCATTTACTACGAGATTGCAAGAATTGCAGAAAAATGAATTAGAGGGATATGTTGGATAAGGTACTAAAGTTAAGGGATGTAGATGATGAGAAGGGTGACTCATCGATCGAATCGCTTGAAAACATTGCTTGTGGAGGAAGTAATGGCACTGCCAACACGCGTAAACTGAGCCCGACGCGGTGGTTTTGCAACCGGAAGAATGGATTTCAGTTCCTTGTGGCAACTGGTGAAAAACTAGGCCATGATTGTGGCTAAAATGCTTGAATTCCATCTCTTTCTTTATCTATAGGATGGAATGTCATAGATGAATTTGTTTGATGGGGATTAAATGGGATATGCACAAATTAATTTATTGCAAATAGGCATGCTAGTTGATAGATGAATACTGTGAATGTGTGGGATGAAACTTGTGAGATTCTTCATTCCATGCGGTTTGAATTTGTCAATTGTATGATTAATGTTGACTTGCAATTTCGGAGTTGACTAATTTATTTATTCACAATATTGTATGATTTGATTTTTTGCTTGTAGTGCATGTTAAGTGGTGGGTGTTTTGACATTGATTCTCCTTTCCACGTTAATGAAAGGATTGACTTTTGTGTTTTACTTTTTATTTTTTGAAAAAATGCTCTAATAATCTATAACTTATATTAGTGTTATGAGAACATTTTTCTCGACTTATTTTTCAAATAGTATAATCTTCAAAATCCAAACTTTTAATTTTTATAGCATTGTTGGATTACATTGATGATAAAAGGTTGAACTTAACGAAAACCTATAACTATTCATCTATAATTTATATTAGTGTTATGAGAACATTTTTCTCGACTTATTTTTCGAATAGTATAATCTTCAAAGTCCAAACTTTTAATTTTTATAGCGTTGCTGGATTACATTGATGACAAAAGGTTGAACTTAACGAAACCCCTTATGCTCCCTTCTTTTCTAAATTAAAATAAGTGTTCAATAAAATAGGAAAAAGAGAGAAGAAGGAAAGAAGAAAGGGAAAATAGAGATAGACAAGTGATGTGAGGGCTAGGGGCAAAAACCAGTTGAAGAAAGGTTGAAGGTGGCATCGTGGCGAACCAAGTGTAGG
>NC_036251.1:13436367-13533269 GCF_002742605.1 Olea europaea var. sylvestris
GGGGGGAAATGGGTTTGTAATTTATAGGGACGAATCAAAGAGACTGCTATGAACTTCAGTTAAAGTTCATCCCTTGTATCTAAACAACAACAACAACATAATAATAATAATAGTAATAATAATTCCCCTATCTCCTCCCTTAGTGATTGACTTGGGCCATGGACAGTTGGAAAGGGAAGGAGACGGGTTTAATGCTTGTTTGGAACAACAAATTTTAAAATTATTTTTCTCAAAAGTCATTTTGGCTCGGGCCATCGACAAGTGGGAATGGGAAGGAGATGAGTTTAATGCTTGTTTGGAAAAAAAAAATAAAAAATAAAAAAATCTTAAAGTTATTTTTCTCCAAAAATCATTTTGAACTACAAATTCTGTGGAATCCACAACCATTTTTTTTTTTTTTACACTTTTCAATCACATTAAAGAACAAAAAAATTTATTTTTCTCACTTGAAAGAATCAATGCCAGCAAGCTATTAGATTTTTTTAAAATTTTCTTTTTAGTTTTTATTTTAAAATTATTTGTGGTTACATATTGTACCCTTCTAAACAGTATTCACTTGGATTGCATGTGCATGTTTAACTAGAGAAATTTTGATTGGACAATCCTATATGCACACGCGATAAAACAATTTATTTATATCACAACACTTCAAACCTCAAGCTATTCAAACCATGACGTTACAGTCACCCCGATTTTTTTTCTCTCTTTTTTGGTGTTTAGCATTAAATTAGACATAAAATGTCAAATGAGAACCAATTAAGGTACAAAATCTAAAGATTGGGAATAACTCTGTCAAAAAACAGATTGAGGGTCACATTGCATTAATATTAATAAATTGGAGACTAGTTCTGTAATACAATATTGATATATTGATCAATTTAGTTTCATAGTTTAAAAAAATCGGTGTTTGACTATCTATATATAAAACGACTTCATCATTTTGGGTTCAGTGCAATTCGATTGTACTAAGAAATGAAATGAATTGATCGAAATTTGATTTCTTTTATAGGAAATTAAATCTTCTCCATGAAACAAAGTCGAAGAGAACCACATTGGACAAAATTCAAATTGTTTTAGCATTAATCAAACTTTGCTAGTCCAGACCTTTTGGTTTGGGGCTTGCCAGAGGACTAGATTCGGCATGAGTTAGTTAAAATTTTATACTTTTTTAAAAAATAAAAAAAATAAATACTGACTTAGATTTTCAAGTTCAGGGTTAATTGTAAATGTTGTGAATGCGCCTTAGACTTTAATTTCAACTTAATAGTTATTTTTCAAATGATGGAATGATTGTAGTATCAAGAACGTTATATTCTTCATATTAGAACTTTTTTATTGTCCCATCTCCCGCAATTCACTTTGTTCCCTATTTCAGCAACTCGGCCCCCTGAGAATGTTTTTTTTTTATTTTTTCGTAAAACACCTCCAAATGACTAAGAAACGTCTCAAGGAGAAGAGCGGAAATGTTGAAATAGAAAAGTCTGATCGGAGGTCTTTTACAATTAGGGTCTCCTTTAGAAGGCACTAAAGAATGCATTGTTAGATGTCACAATAAATTTTCAAACAAAAACTTTACAAGCAAAGAAGGTGACCAAATTGAAAAAATATAGAGTGTGGTTTTGGGTTACAGCCTATTTAATTATACAAATTTGGGTCTCCACGAGATGGAAATTGTACCAATGTGGATGCTAAAATCCCATGGCAAACCGTCAAATCACATAACGTTCAACTTCAAGTCGCGTGATGTTGAAGTTTCAGTCATGTAATGATTTAGATTCATAGGTTTAAAAAGATGGGTAAATGGCAATGTTTTTAAAATCGGATCGGACATTGACCAGGAAAAGAGAAAGAGTCAAGGGTCAAAAGGTTCAACCGAGGTTAAACCGGAAGTAATAAATAGATATTTTTAAACATTTTAATTTATTTTGACAACAATAAGTTTTGAACAATAACCTATGTTTTTATTATATAATAATTTTTTAAAAACGTTTTTGAACAATAATAGATACCAAAATTAAATAATAAAAAATAAATCCAAGTATTATAACAATAATATATTTATTTTAGCGTTACTAGTTCAAAGTAAGTTTAATCTACATTTGTTAATTAGATGCATTATAATATAATTTATTTTAACACTTCAAAAATTGAAATAATTTGCTGTTGTCTTTATTCAAATAAATCCATTTGTTTGTTTTGCAATTGGAAGTCTGTGTCCCACATCGGTAATTGAATGCAAATGTGGAGAGAGACATGTCTTTAAAAGGAAGTGCTTGCCACCAACTCAAGAAAGTATAGTATGGGCTTGTAGTTGTAATCCATGATCCCATTAAAGGAGTTAAAATTTTTGATAAACATAGTACATAGGAACCAGTCAAATCGAGAACGAATTTTCGATTTACGGGTAAATCGCTCGGTTCTATGGTTTGTTGATCGGATTTTCCTTTTCCGATTATTGTAGTTTGCTCAGATTGAATTTTAGGTCGGTTCAAGGTTTTCCCGATTAAACTGGTCGGTCTGGTCCGATTTTAAAAACATTGGTAAATGGCACAAAAGTCTCTACATTTTAATGTTATTGTGCAAAACGTCGCAACCTTTCATTTTTTGATATTTTTACCCCTATTTTCACCTTTCATTGAGCAAAAGGTCTTTTTTATCATTTTTTTCAATAAAAAGACAATTTTACCCCCCCTCCCCCCCCTTCAAATAAAACAAAAAGGAAAGAATAGGTAAAAAAAGGGCTAATTGCAACTATAGCCCCAAAATTTTCAAAAAATTACAAATCAATCCCAAATATATGCTTGAAAATGAAAGGTTTGGTTTTTGTTTTTGGTATTTGTGGGTAAACCTTGCCGGTGAATGGAGCATTTCCGGCAATTTAGCCAGTGGTGGGTGGTGGTTTGAGTATGGACCGTGGGTGGCTCCATTTTCAGGGAAGGATGGTGTTTTTTTCCTTCTTCTTCTTCTTTTTTATTTATTTATTTATATTTTTTATAAGTGTATATTTGTGACTGGTTTGTAATTTTTTTTAAAATTTGGATTATAGTTACAATTCGCTCTTTAATTTTCTATTCTTTTTTTTTTTATTTGATTATGGGGTGAAATCATCTTTTTATTGAAAAAATGAATGAAAATGACTTTTTGCGCAATAAAATGTGGAAATAGGGATAAAAATACCAAAAAATGAAAACGTTTTACACAATAGCATTGAAAGATATGGACGATTTGTGCTATTTACTCTAAAAAGATTGGGATCCTGAATTTTGCTTTTTAAGGTTAAGGACCCAAAATTAGACTATATAAAAGGTTGAGGAGACCTTAATTTTCTCATGTTAAAATTATAGTGTGACCTGAATTCCTTTTGGAATGTTATTTGGAATCCTATTCGAAGTTTATTTAAGAAATTCTTGTCAAAATTCTCTTTGGAAGCCAATTGGAAGTTGTAATTTTTGTTGGATTTGAAGAGAACAAATTATGGATAGGGAAGAAAAGTCGCCACAATATTCACTAGCTAGCCGTTAGCTTGGGCTTGAGCAACGTCGCTAAAATCTCAATAGAGACTTGGCGCCTACCTAGAGCTTGGGCGGTGGAGCTATTCCTCGCCTAGTGCTTGACCGACATAGTTATCCTACCTAGGCTTGTTTTGCCTTTTGATGCATTTTGAGCATTCTTATCCATCTATAACTCTACAATTAGGGTTTGGACATCTCATATATGTTCCTTATATATATTTGGGCCTTCTCTACAATTCAGTAAGAGTTGTTTAACCTTATCTGTAGTTAGAAACCTTGTAAACACAGAATATTTGTATTCTTTGTCCATATTATAATAAATTTCATATTCTGTGCAAATTACATTGATTTTGTATTTTGGTGATCTTTATTTGCATATTGTGCTTATAATCTCATATTTTCTCCAACGAATTAGTATCGTACTAATTTGGTTCCAGTTTTCTATACAACAAATTGGTATAAGAGCTGATGGTTTTGCAATTCTTCAGAAAAATTGAGGTTTTGATCAAATTAAGATCTCAATTTAACTTTTCGTGATAACAACTATATAATATGATATTCTACTATTAGATCACAATACATGATTCTATTGTGGTGAGTAAAGATGCAAGCAATACTTGTTCTAATGGATTTGGACGATGCATGGTTGGGATTTGACTATATTTCTACATTTTGGACTCCGAAGGCTAAACAATGGAGGGATTGAAAGGCCCTATATCAATACTTCTTCATCTTCAAATAATAGTCTTTAGAACGTTTTGAGGAAGAAGCCAACTGTTTATTATGGTTAAAATTGGAGCAATTATGCATAACAAAGAGTCTTACTAGCAAATTGCATCTGAATCACGTCTATATTCTCATCGTATGTAGAAGATATATCTCTTGAAGATCACCTAGCTATTTTGAAGGAAATCGTCACTGATTTGGAGACCTTTGAGGTCAAATATGATTAAGAGGATTTGAGATTAATTTTATTGTATTTACTGCCAGGTCCACATATGTCTTTTAGTGACACAATTTTATATAGTTGTAATACTATCACTATCGAAAAAGTCTATGATGCTCTATATTCAAAGGAGAAGATGAAGCATTTTATTGCATCTGAAATTCATGGAGATGACCTCATTATTGATGGTGATCATGCAAGAGGCAAGTCAAAATCTAACTTCAAATTTTGTAATTATTGTAAGAAAAATGGGCACTTGATAAATAATTGGTATAAGTTGTAGAATAAAACAAAATTGACTATAAATTAACAATCAGAAACTTTAGGAGAAGTAAGTATTGTAGAAAATTTTAACACTGATGGAAAGCTTTTATTTATGTTTAACTATAACTCCAAACTTGATGAGACTTGAATTTTTGATATAGCTTCCACTTTTAATGTGTCCCAATTGGGATTTATTGTCAACATATGAAGAAGTTTCAAAATGTGTTGTGATGACCGATAATAATATACTAACTCCAAACTTGATGAGACTATAATTTTTTATACATAGAGCACTTTTTATATGTGTCCCAATCGGGATTTGTTGTCAACATATGATGAAGTTTTAAAATGTGTTGTAATGACCAACAGTAATATACTTTATCGGATATTTGGTATTGATTGGGTCAAAATAAAGATGTTTGATGGGATAGTTAGAGCACTTGATATAGTGAGACACATCCCAAATCTGAAGAGAAATCTTATCTCCCTAAGTATTCTTGATTAAAAAAGGTATAGGTGCACTACTGTAGGTGGAGTCTTGAAAGTTAGTAAAGCGCTTGTGTTTTGTTAAAGGGACATAAAAAATCTCATTTATGTATCTTGCAGTGTTATACAGAATCTTTGATCAATCATTATATTTTAAGAACTCATGTGAATTTGGAGTTGGATTCTATAACGTTGGAGTCTAATTGGAGGTCTTCTTTAAAGAATATATCTTAGCTAAACGTAGAAGTTATAGATAAATCCTCATTGCCACTATTATCGTTGGTGTCATTGCATTTAGTTGTTAGTAATATATCCATTTTGACCATAAGACTCCATGTGCGTACAATTCTGACAAGATCTTTCTTTTGATGCATTCAGTTATAATTCTATTACAGGGCTTGTTTTAACCTTATTTGATGATTATTAGGCCCTATTTCAGTAATTCTTTGGAAAAAAAAATACATTTCTAAACAGTAATTTGACATTATTTCAACTACAAATTCTTCAATAAAATAAAATTATACACAAATTTAAACTTTTCCTTACATTTAACCACACATTTTTTTTTTCAATACACTATTCAAAAACACATTTTTATGAAAATAATGTGACTCAAACCAAGGGCTTAGATTACTTTTACCCCTAGTTGGGGTGGTAGAGGTAAAAAAATATTTTTAGTTAGAAAATTTTAATGGAGAATTTCATTAGTGTGTGTGTGTGTGTGTGTGTTTTTTTTTTTTTTTTTAAATTTATTCATAGTAGTGGAATTTGTCTCCAAGTATAGAATCTCTAAATTTTGTTCATTATAGGGAAATTTAGGTCAAGGTGGAATTTGTTAGAATTAAGATGTGACCTGCATTCTATTTAAAATGATATTTGGGATATATATTCGAAATTTATTTGACAAATTCTAGTTGAAGTTCTTTTTATAAGCCTAATTGAGAATTGAAATTTGTGTTAGACTTGAATAGATCAGATTATGGATCAAGGAGAAAAATCGTCGCAATTTTGCTAATTGATCGTTAGCTTTGAGCCCGATCGGTGTCATTAAAATGTTAGCAGAGTCTTGGCGACCACTAGGTGCTTGAGCGGCAAAGCTACTTCTCGCTTGATGCTCGAGAGGTGTAGTTATACGGCCCAAACCAGTTTTCCATTTTCACTCATCTTAAACATTCCTTTTCATCTATAATTCCATTTGTGATCCTTATTTCATATTGTGCCTATAATTTCATGTTTTATCCAACAAATTGATATTGGATTAATCCGATTCCAGTTTTCCGCACAACATCTCGAAAGAATTTTCACTTTCTAATTTTTTTAGCCCATAAGTGTGACATCTAATGGAAGTCAACAATATATAATTATGTACATTCATTTATGATACTAGTCGTAAAACACGACACATATCGAGCAAATAACTTCATTAGGTTTCTTCAATTATCGATTATTTATGTTTTATTTTGCCTAATTTAGGGAAGCATCCTATTAACTTACAGAACTAATTCTAAACAGATATCGTGTTAAATTCAATGGTCAATTAATTATAAAATTGCTAATATGAATGTCATCGGATCCCTTTGTTGTTTCATTTTTTATTTTACACCTTTTCCTCGAAATGAGAAAAAATATGGTGCACTTGAATTGTAGTATTTAATTAAAGACGAACGCATATGAAGTCTAACTTAATTATTTGTAACTTCATATAAACAACATTATTTAAATAGTGAATTAACAATATAAATTTCAAGGATAGAATAAAATAAACTTAAAAAAAATAAAAAAATAACAAACATTAGGCAAATAAACGAATTAATGTCGCATTAGTTAAAAAGTAAAATTGTATTTATGATTTCCTTAGTAAACGAGCAATTAAAGACACTAATTTCAGATTTCAGTACGAAGTGGTTTCTAAACTTATTAAGAATTAATCTGTAAGTACAATTTTTTTTAAACAGAATTAGTACAGAAAAATAATTATTTTCTTGTAATTTGCTGTTGCCAAAAACTGTTTTTGACAATAGTTAATTACAAGAAGACAATTGTCTTTCTGTATCAATTTTGTAGAAAAAATTATGTACTTATAGCATTGCTCAATTATTAATCAACCCATGGAATCCTTGTCCAATATTGACTTTACCCATAGAATTCAATCCCTTCTGGGAAAGGATTGATTTTTCAAATAAGTTTAAGTTTTATTTATTTATTTATTATTATTATTTTTTTTTTATAAATTAGTAATCGACTCTATATAGGATGGTAAAATTTCTCGTTCTTGAAATGTCCAGCGTGATAAACGGGACGAGGGCATATGATCCTTGCCTCGAATGCTCCTAACGCATTTCAGATCTTTTTATTTTATTATTTTGATGTTTCAATTTAAATTGTATATTAAAAATTAAATAAAAGGAAAATAAATTAAATGGGGTGAGTAATGGTGATATTTTTCTCTTTCCTTTGTCGTCCTTTATTATGTATTATATTTTGGGAAGGAAAAATTTCATATCTAAGAAATTAAGTGTGACCCATTTCAAAATTAAGAAATGAGATTTAAAATTTCAAAAATAAGTATTAATTAAATTTTATTTATGAAATAATTAATTAAATATATATTTTATTAACTAAATATATCAAGATCATAATTCTATACACTTTGGTTACAAATTATTGAATTAATTGGTTACAAATTATTTTTCGGTCACAAATCAAATATTTTATACATCAAAATTTATTTATCGATCACAAATCACAAATTTTATTAGCCACAACTTATTTAACGATCATAAATTATCAAACTATTTGGTCACAATTTATAGTTTGACCCCAACTTGATAAATTGTGAGTAACAATTACAATTTTTAAGTTACATATTATTTATCACAATTAACCAAATAATTAGTTACAAAATTTGTTCGATTTCTGAGATATGGAATTGGACTCCTTGTAGGCGCAGTGTACATGCAGCTCTTGTTCCTTGGCCTGCTGAGACACATCCCGCAATTTACCTCCCTCACAAAGCTCTAAGGGTGGGACGGTGGGGCTCTCAAGGTTGGAATTCAACCTTTAATTAGTCACATACGCTCCCACCCACCCCATCCCCTCCCATCACCATCACCATCACCATCACGTCACTGCACCACCACCAACACTCCAAATATCACCACCTCGCCAACATCACTACCACAAGCAAACACCACCGCCGCACCGAACCGCAATGCAAACCACCACCTTGCCAACATCACCACCAGCTGCAAACACAACCATTGCACTCCAGACTACCATCATTGCAATTGCAAAACCAAGACAACATCATCACCATTGCCACAGTACCACCACTGAACCGTCAATCACCTCACCACTCAAAAATGAAAAGAAGAATAAGAATGCGAAGAAGAAGAAGAAGAAGAACGGATTTGCATCGTGTACGATGCAGCGGCACCTAGCACAAAGGAGTGCTGCTACTATGCCGTGATGAGTCGTTGGATTGAGTGCCTTGAAGAGTCGTCGAAGTGGGTTCATCACGAGGAGGTGCCAGAGTGGGTTTGTCACAAGGCGCCGGAGTGCATGAAATGAAGCAGCGGGGTGATTGATTCTTTTTTTTTTTTTTTTCTCTAAATGAACTAGGGTTTCTGGGGTGGGTAGGGTGGAGGTGGGAAAATAATTTAATTTAATAATATTATTATTGATATAAAAAATTGAATTATCATCTAAATTTGAAAAAAAAAATTGATTTTTGAATTGATAATTTAAAAACCATGGTTGTAATTTCCAGGTTTGGAAATTAATTGTGTGTAAATATAGAGACCCATGCATCTTATAATTTAATACTCAAGAATGCATCATAAGATCGATATTAAAGTGATTCAATCAATAGCGCGTGAACTGCATCAAACACATCGCCAAGTTCCACTTTAGTTAAATAATTTAATGTTTAATGTAAGTTTTTAATAGTCACACACTTGATTAATCCGTTGTGTGATTGACATGTTGATCCATGATCGTTTGATTATTATATATTGAAATTAGTACTTGATCGGTTATCATATTAATCAAAACCATAAGAAAGCATGCAAAAAATATTACATAAGAAATCTGTTGAAAACGATAACTTAACCCATTAGAGAGCAACACGGCTTCAAAACGAATCATCAAAGCAAAATTAGCTAAAATTTTACCCATAAGACATTAAAACATGTCCATAGTGAAAAAGATTTAAAAAGTACATAGGTTTGAGATACATAAACATTCCAGAAAATTAAAAGAAGTGGCGGAATTAAAAACCCTAGTCATATTTTTGTTCTTCTTCCTCTGGCCTGAAGAACACTTTAGAAGTGCGACTAGACAAGGAGGCGGTTACGTAGTTGCTATCTTCAAATTTTTTAGGTCAAAAGATAGTGATAGGAAGCTGGGAAATTTTGTTACATAGAAGCCGGTGGTGTTGGATTCATAAAATTTGGCACTGTTGGATTAGGAAAAGGAATATTCGGATAAGGGTTGTTTTGAACGGAGGGATAGGTACTATTTTGAGGCAAATTGGGTGCAGAATGAGGATTAACATTTTGAGTTTCGACTGCGAAATTCGGGGAATTAACAGGAGGGTTTACTGGATTATAAGCACAGTGGACATGCATATCAAAGTCACATTTAGAACAACAATAAGAAAAGCCATTTCCTGCGAGATTGCATGAATTGCAGAAAAATGAATTAGAGGGATATGTTGGAAAAGGCACTAAAGTTAAGGGATGCAGAGGATGAGAAGGGTGCTTCATCGAGCGAGTTGCTCGAAAACATTGCTCGTGGAGGAAGTAACGGCACTGCCAACACGCGTAAATCGAGCCAGACCCTGGAGTTTTGCAACAGGAAAAATGGATTTCAGTGCCTTGTGGCAGCTGGTGAAAAACTAGCCCATCGTTGTGGCTAAAATGCTTGTTCTCCATGTCTCTCTCTAGCTTGGAGTGTCCCAGATGAATTTTCTTGATGGGATTTAATAGCTAATAAACGAATTAATTTATTGCAAATAGGCATGCAAGTTGAAGGATAATTAATGTGGATTCGGGGATGCAACTTAGATTCTTCACTCGGTGTGTTTTGAATTTGTCAATTGCATTATTAACGTTGACTTGTAATTTTGGCGTTAACTAATGTATAAATATATCATTCGTTTATCCACAATATCGTCTAGTTTGATTCTTGCTCGTGGTGCATGTGATGTTGCGGAATGTTTTGACTTTGCTCCGCCTTCCCATGTCAATGAAAGGACTTAGGAGGATAATTTTGTTATTTTATTTTTTTGTTAAATTGCACTTTAGTTTCAAACTTAATAGTACCATAAAAACTTTGTTCTCAACTTATATTTTAATGACTTCCGTACCTAGAATTTTAATTTTATACCACGTTAGGTTGTAGTGGATTTAAACGATCAACTTCGATGTGAAAAGGTCGAATTTTTTGAGAACTACCATTGTGTTCTCTTTTAAAGAATATAAGTTAAGCAATTAAAAAAAATAACTTAAAAAAAGGGAAAGCAAAGAAGAAACAAACAGATGGCGTAGGGGCTGGGGCATAATCAGTTGGAGAAGTTTGAAGGTGGCAAACTATTAGAAATAAACGAAAAAACGTGGATTTTATTCACTGCATTTCTACTTGATACAAGAGGTCTATATATATATACAATAAATAGGCGGCAAACAGAAGAAAAATGTGATCATCTGTTACAACTGACTCCTAGCTAGACAAACTAATTGTTAACTAATTAATATACAAAGAATCGAATATTTTAATACTCCCCCTCAAAATGTGCCATAAATGTCCTTTACACACATATTCGATAATAAGGGATTAAGAGTTGAAGCAGGCAATGGTTTGTTAAAAACATCTGCAAGTAGATGACGAGAACGAATGGGTAGAAGCTTTATAATCCCAGCTGTAATTTTATCACGGATAAAGTGGTAATCAATTTCGATGTGCTTTGTTCGTTCGTGGAAAGCTAGATTAGTTGCGATTTGTATAGCGGCCTTATTATCATAATATAGATTGGCAACGGTTGTTCCATTGATTTGGAAGTCCTTCAACAGCTGATTGATCCAAATCACTTCACTAACCGTGGAGGCAAGGGCTCTGTACTTTGCCTCAACTGAAGAACGGGAAATAGTGGGCTGTCTTTTTGATTTCCATGAAACTAGTGAGTCACCAATGAAAATACAAAAACCAGTGGTGGATTTTCGTGTGTCAATGCATGAACCCCAGTCTGCACCCGAAAATGCACGAAGGCTGAGAGGAGCTGCAGAAACTTTTCATGATGGAAAGAGAAGACCTTGTCTAGGACTCTCTTTTAAGTACCGTAGGAGATGATGAACAACTTTAAGATGTGGTCGTCTTGGTTGAGACATGAATTGACTCAGTTTATGCACCGCAAAAGTAATGTCAAGACGTGAAAAAGTTAGGCATATAAGTCCTCCAATCAATTTCCTGTGGTGAGATGCATCTGGCAGTAGTTCACCTTCTTGGATAGTAAGTGCTGCCTTGAGTTCTATAGGGTTGTTTGTAGGTTTGCAATCCAGATAACTAGAATCTTCAAGTAGTTGCAATGTATATTGCCACTGTGAAATCACAATACCTGATGATGACCGACAATCTCTATCCCCAAGAAATTCTTCAAGCATCCAAAATCTTTGAGTTTAAATTGAGAGTGCAGGAACAATTTTAATGAGTTGATGACTTGGATGTTAGGGCCTGTGATGACAATGTCGTCCACGTATACCAATAAAGCCACAAAGTTGCAGTCAGATCCTTTAGTGAAAAGTGAATAGTTTGCTTTAGACTGAGTGAAACCATATTGGATGAGAGCATGTGTGAACTTCCAATTCCAATGTCTAGAGGCTTGCTTAAGCCCATATATAGACTTGTGTAGTTTGTAAACCATCTTCTCCCCCTGTCCAAGTGATTTATAGGTTTCATAGCCAGGAGGAAGTTCTATATAGACTTTCTCAAACAAGTCACCGTTGAGAAATGCATTGTTGACATCTAATTGCACCAAATGCCATTGATGGTATGCTGCAAGAGTGAGTAAAAATTTGACAGTAACATTCTTTGCTACAGGAGAAAAGGTATTGAGGTAGTCCAATCCTTCTTGCTGTGTATACACCTTCACAACAAGGCGAGCTTTGTACATCTCGAGGGATCCATATGAGTTGAATTTGTTTTTGTATACCCACTTACATCCAATAAAGTATTTCCCACGAGGTAAAGGTACAACAGTCCATGTGTGGTTAAGCTCCATGGCTTCCAATTCCGATCTCATGGCATCAAGCCATTGAGGGATTTTAACAGCTTGATGGAAAAATTAAGGTTCGAAGTGGGATGAGATGTTGAGAATAAAATGTTTATGCAATTTGGATAAGTGATTATATGAGACTAACTTGTGAATGGGGTGATCAGTTTGTGAAATTAAATTGCAATGATAGTCAACAAGATATTTTGGTGGTTTAGAGATTTTGTGAGATTTTCGAATGGTAGGGCGATCATGCACGAGAGGGAGTGATTGTTCAAGGTGAATGTGGTTTGCTGGAGTTGTGGAAGATGATGAAGGAGTGGTAGAATCAAGTGAAACATGTTTTGAATGGGCAAGTGATTCAACAGGAACAAATGATGAGGCATTCGGTAGCACCAAATCAGGAAAGGGGTCTATTATTTCATCAGTTTCCACTATGGTATGAAAAGGGAAGATTTCTTCATGGAACACAACATCCCTGGCGATAAAAATCTATTTTGTAGACACATCAAGTAGCTTATATCCCTTCATCCCTGATGGATACCCCAAGAATATGCAAAGTCTTGCCCTTGGTTGAAATTTGGTCCTGTGTGCAGCAAGTGTTGATGCGAAACCCAAGCATCCAAACACCCGAATCATGGAATAATCTGGAAGCTGACCGTGTGATACTTCATGGGAGGTTTTATGTTGCAAAATTGGGGCTAGAGTTCTATTGATTAGGAATGCTGCTGTCATTACACATTCGGACTAGAATTTTATAGGGATTCTTGACTGGAAAAATAAAGCACGAGCTACATTTAAAAGATGTTGATGTTTTCGTTCCACCACGGAGTTTTGTTGTGGCCTTTCCACACAACTAAATTGGTGTAGCACCCCATTTTTAGCAAAGAATTCGTGGAAGGATAATTCATGTGCATTATCTGATCTGAAACATTTGATGTTAGCATTATATTGTGTGGCTATCATGCAAAAGACGATGGACAACCTTTACAGCATCAAATTTCTGTCTTAACATATATATCCAGGTGAATTTGGAACAATCATCTACAAGTGTCAAAAAATACCGGTATCCCGAGTGAGACGGGACATGATAAGGCCCCCATATGTCACAATGTAGGAGATCAAAGGGTTACCTGGATAAATTGTTATTGGATTCAAACGACAATCTTCTTTGCTTCGCAATAGGACAAATGTAACATGGAAGATGTTTATTTATTTTCGAAATATCACAAGTGATATGCTCCTTCAAGGCTTCTAATCTCTTAAATGATAAATGGCCAAGTCTATTGTGCCATATGTGAGCTAAAACTTTTTCAACAAATACATTAGAAACTGAATTGAAAAATCTTGTGTCAAGTACATATAGATCTTGTACTTTATCACCCCTGCCAATCATCCTCTTGGTCGTAACCTCCTGGATTATGAACTGGTCATGAAAGAAACTTAAGGTGAGTTTTGATCTAGCAGTTAAAGCACTGACTGATAATAGGTTGAATTTGAGTTGCGATACAAAAAACACATCATGTAGCACCAAGGTAAAACTCAGTTTGACATCTCCACAAAGATTGACCGGTATTTGTACATGGTTTGGCAAAGTGATGCTGGCATTTTTAATAGTTGTCATTGCCATGAATGCATCAACACTCTAGCACACGTGTTTAGTGGCCCGTAAATCCACTATCCAAACTTTAGTAGCAAAAAATGAATGCAGTGAAATAGAATGACATATACCTACCGAGCATGGGGAGTTATGTTTCTCCTGATCGACTGAAATGTTGTTCGAGCTTGAAGCCAAATGGTTGGACAGCATTGTCATTAATTGTTGGTATTAGTTTGAGTTCAGGTTCTTGACAAAATTATCCATGCTTGGTGGTTGATCCAACTGACTTGTCAACTGATTGACCGGATTAGTAATAGGCTAATTCTAGAAATTCTCTCTTGACTTTGTTCTATAACCAGGTGGGTATCCATGGATCTTATAGCATTTGTCAATCAAATGTCCAGAGAGTTTGCAATGTGTACAGTAGGGCCTCTCATTTTTTCTGATATTCATCAGATTGGCAGGTTTGGGACTGTCATCAGGAAACCCAGTATTTCTCGTCGACTTTGCAATGTCAGATTTTAGGGCAAAAGTTGCTGCACCATTCGCATCACTTCCAAATGGTCGTGTGTTTAATCTCCTTTGATTTTCTTCCTGAGTGATCAACGCAAATACTTTGTTGATGGGAGGTAAGGGATCCATCAATAGTATTTATCCCCTAGCCTGTGAGAATGATTCGTGTAGACCCATAAGAAAGCTCATGATATACTCCATTTGAAAGTATTTGTTCATTTCCTTAACTCCTCCACAAGTGCATTTCCCACAATTGCAATTGGGTCGAAAATTGCTTAACTCCTCCCACAATGTTTTGAGTATAGTGAAATAAACACTTACACTGTTTTGATCTTGGTTCAAATTTATCAGATCCTTCCTCAATTGGAAAATTCTCGGTCCATTGCTTTGTTGAAACCTCTCTTTGAGGTCGTTCCAGATTTCACACGTTGTGGTTGCATAAATTATACTTGCTGAAATCTCCTTTGAGACAAAATTGAGAATCCAGAATATGACTATATTATTGTTCCGAATCCAAGCATATTCAGATCCGGATCTGTGGATTCTGGTTCCTTCATAGAACCATCAATGAAAGAGAGCTTGTTCTTCACCGAGAGGGCAATGGTCATGGCGCGACTTCAGGAGCCATAGTTTTCTCCTGTAAGTTGTTGTGACACGAGCACTAATCCAGGGTTGTCTAAGTGGTGAAGGAGGTATAGGCTAGACGGATCATCAATGGTGGTTTTGCTGATAGATGATCGAATTTCAGAACTAGCTTCGAATTGTGTTGGCTCCATTAGAATTAAGTTGAAGGCAGTATGAAAAGCTTAAAGCAGGAGATGAAGAATGGAAGGTATTTGCTATGATACCATATTAGAAATAAACGAGATTATGTAGATCTTATTCACTGCATTTCTACATGATACAAGAGGTCTATATATATACAATAAATAGGCGGTAAAAAAAAGAAAAATGTGATCATCTGTTACAACTGACTCCTAGCTGGACAAACTAATTGTTAACTAATTAATATACAAAGAACCGAATATTCTAATACAAACTACTTGGAGGGATGGGGATTGGGGAGTGCAAAGGGAAGGAATTAGGGGTAGCAAACTAGGTGGGTGGTCGGGCTTAGGTTTAGGTATAGGCTCACCCTTCTAATTTTTTGGCCATGCCTTTGTTCCCCTTCATGATTTTATAAATTCAAACATGAAGGTGGAATATTTACTCATAGTTGAATCAAGAAACCTATCATGCGAGCTCACCACCTCAAAAGAAGTCTAAAAGCATGCGAGGAAAATTAGAACGTAAAAGGTTTTTAGAAGAAAATGGGTGAACCATCCCTCTCTATGGTGGTAAAAAACCATTATTTAAACACACGTGAACAAATAAGAAAATCAAGACTACTAAACCAATGAATAATATGTGAATACATAACAAAAATCAGTTATCAGTCCACACTAAATGACCATTACTTAGCATTTTCTAGAATGACCCACAACCTCCAAAAAATCTATAAATACTCCCGCCTGAGGAGGGGCGTGCAAATTGAAATATCTCTCTACTAAATAGCCATTTTCCCTATTGTCCTGGTTTAAGCATCCAATTCAGATAGTTTAAGAGGCAAAAATCTTGGTCAGGTAAGAAAAATATTGGTTGTAATTTTACAGTTTACAAATTTGCAACGTCTATAGAAAAGCAAAGAAACCAAGAATTTATCCATCAAACTTGAGAAATCCTTGAAATCTGCAACACAAGAACAACAATTACAATAACAAAAACAACAACAACAACAACAAAAGGTAAATCTAGAGGAAGTGAAAGTGCAAAAAGTTGGAGTAGAAGTGCATAGCGACAATCCGATTAACAGTGATGCTAATCCAAAGTGACACTGGGAAGAAATACCAGCAAGGTTGTAGACCAATATTTCTCCCTCCAACACCATCGCTTATGGAAGATGGTGTCTACAACAAGAACTATATAGGAAATGGTTGAAAGCCTCATGACACTAATAGCAGAAAAAGCATCTCTATTTGAAAAGTTTGAAAATTCGAAGACAAGTCTGCAAGGTGAATTCGATGAGAATGAAATGGAGACTATCACCAACTTCTTTTGCAAATATAGCAAAAACCTACAAGTATAAAAAACCCGCGATTATATGTTAGAATGGAAACAAAAGATGCTAATGAAACCCGTGCTGGGAGGCTTGCAGATGAGGTGAACTCTCAAGACACGAGTATAACCAGCACTATCGTTTGAAGATTGAAGAGTGGGAAAACTAATCAATACTTCATATAACACTCCTTTGTATAAGGAGTACAAATGCCGATTGTGAAGATCATACAAGCTTGATGACAATGATGAGCACCTGCCTTTCTTAAGAGAAATCAAGGAAGAGCTAATTTCAAATAATCTTATCCGTCTTGTAATGGAAAAATACAGCGATAATTGTGATTTGATGTACCATTTGTGTGAGTATATGATTGAAATGAGGCTGAAAAAGGCGAGCTATGCACTTAAGTGTCAAGTTTCCATTTGACATTGGATGGACCTACTAAGTGATGATATAATAAGCTATCGATAGGGACAATTAGGAATTGGTCACTGTTGAAACAGGCATTCCTAGAAGCGTTTGCTAGAAGCATGATGGGAAAGGCACTAGTCACGAGGTTAAACGATATGAGACAAGAGGAAAGAGGATTCCTTGAGAGCTACTTACACGATTCAGTTACGAATTGATAGCTTGTGTGACCATAATGAATGAAAATGCCAGGGATGCTTTATGAATTTTTTTTGTCAATGAAAACTTCCTCCTGGCGAGATTGTCCACAACAAAAATCCAACCACCCATTATCAGCTGGTAAGCTTAATTAGGAATGTCAACGAGCCAAGTCGAGCCTTAACGCCCCGACCCCTTGTGGACCAGAACGCTATTTACTTTACTTAACTAACCGGTGGTTTAGTCATAGGAGAATATGTTTTAGCGGAAGCTTAATTTTTACAATAATAATTTTAACAACAACCTTTCGAATACTTTAAATAAAACACTGAATAAAAAAAACGGAACGTAATTTATTTGAAGAAAACACAACTTGTTCTCGCGGTCAGTGTTATTCAAATACTTGAAAGAAATAACATTGAAAACGTTCACGAAAATAAATCTAAATAACTTGTTCACCGAGTTTTTCATGGGCTCGTTGCACCACTCTCCATCTTTTCCATCATCCAGGTCCAAGGTAGAATCATATCAATCTGTAGAGAAGGAGTTAAACCCGTGAGTTAAAAAAACTCAATAGATATCATTGGTGCATTTGTGATCAAGCTATACATTTCAAAGCTTTAACTTTAGAAACCTTTTCATAGTAGGATTTTCGGTAGAATCCCAAACATGTAGAGCCATGACTTAACACGACGCCTCAACCGGAAGTACATGTCGTACCTGGAGGTACCATTAGACATGGAGGTGTATGCCGTACTGGAGGTATCATTAGACATACAAACATTAACATAAATCTTCATTTGCTAGAAACTTATAACTTAACACGAATTAACACTTTGCATCTCTACCTACCTTGATTGATGCTTTGAACCTTGTTGAAAAATGCACTCCTTTGATGTTTAAAAAAACACTCCGTTGAGAATTGATATTTGGAAAACACTTTTTGATAACACTAAAACTTCTAGGAAAAATTAATTTTCCTCCCTCTCCTTTCTCTTTTTTCTAGACTTGAAAATTCTCTCTTTTATGTTTAGAAGCTTTTGTCTTGACGTGAAAAATGTGTAAGCATTGGGGCCTATTTATAGGTGAAAATCTCACAACTTAAGGGCAAGTGAAGGGCCTAATACTCATTAATATAGGTGCCATTTATGTGGGAGTTATAGGCTTAAGAAGGTGCTAGAAAATCGTGTAGAAATTTGACTTTTCGTATTTCGCGTACTTCGGTTGATACTGTATAACCTTTAGTATTTCTATCATAACTTCTTCTCCCGATATCCGATTAGGTAATTCAAAGTGCGTTGAAAACTTAACTCAAAGAGCTACAACTTTTCTTTAGATATCATTTTCCAAATCGAATGTTTTCTATGTCGTAAATGGGTCTCAAATGAGACTAAAAATCTGAAGTATACTTTAGCCATCCAATATTTATGTCTTAGTGCCGCTAAGGTGTTTAAAATTATTTGGGGTTCTACAGAGCCGGCTCGCAAGCCGAAATTCAAGGCTCAGGCTTGGCTCGAGCAAAATTAAACGAGCTTTTTTTTAGCGCGAGCCTAGCCGAGCTTTTTGCTAAGCCAAAAAAATAAGCCTCAGGCCCTAGCGAGCCGAGTTGACTCGATTTTTTTTTTTGACAAGATTATGAATCTAAAATCTTTTTTAAAGAATTTAAAAATTGCATAATTTATACGAGTTATGGATTAAATAAAAATTATAACTTATAAAATTACATAATTTATATAAATTACAAATTACATAAAAATTACTACTTACAACCCTCCTCCTTTTTTGGGCCTTGGAACCGACTACATGACGTAGGCAAAGTTAAAATTGTGCACGAATAAAATATTTCGTGTAAAATTTTTCTTGAAACAAATAAATTTAAAAATTACATATTTTTTTGAAATAAATTATTTTAAAAACTTACAACATTCTACGTTTGGATTTGCTGCAACTCTTCGGCTAGTATACTGTCGACATGTTCTTGAACACGTAATTCTACACATTTCCAGTCTTTCAAGCATATTAAAGTCTCCAATATATCTTCTTTTTGTCTTGAATGATCGTCTGATAAAATTCGACCACCTAAATTGAATGCCGCCTCCGATGCTACCTTAGACACCAAAAGTGTTAGTAGATAAGGTGCAATTTTTGATACAATTAGATATTGCCTTTCATTACACCTCCACCAATTTAGAAGACTAAATTTCTATAATGCTTTGGAGGTAACACATTACAAACATTCACGCACATATACCTAGCTAAATTAGAGGGGATTTTGAGATTCGTACTACCGACATTTATCGCTCTAGACATTGATGAACTAGAACTAAATGAGGGAACACTTGTATTGCTTTCCAAATAATTTTATAAATTATCTGAATTTGTTGAAATATTTCTTGAAAAAGAACTTTAGGAAGTAGGACTACACTGACCTTCTTTTTCAGCATAGTAATTATACATTTCACATAACATAGATTCTATATTCACGTGTGATAATTTCACATTTATGAAATAACTCCATAGAGCAGACTATGTCAGAAAAAATGGCAAATTTCTATATTTATGAAATGTTTGTGAAATGTAGAAAAAATATTGTATAACAAGTGAAGACGTAGGGTAATAAACTCTGCTACATTTCTTTGTAGCATCAAAAAATGATTTTAAGAATTATTTCACGTGAAATGCAATAGACCATTCTAAATCTTCTAAATTATGTTCGGGTCCGTATGTATGCCTACCATTATAATATAATGAAATCACTTTATCGTAATTTTCACATGAATGTAAATTAAGACATGTAGAGTTTCATCTATGTGTTACATCAGTGGCGAATGATTTCTCCTGTAAGTCATAGTATGCACACAAACTGTTAATTGCTTGCTTTCTTGCTGGTGACACAATAATAAAATTTATTGTTTGTCTAATTTTATTTAAAGGAGAACTTATATGTTCTAATTCAACTTTTACAATCAAATTGATAATATGGCATACACAACGTTGATGAAAAAATAAAGTTCCAAATGTAGGGCTAAGATCATAAATAAATCTTTCGATAACACCTTTTTTCACACTAGCATTATCAAAAGTAAAACTTCGAACCTATCTTGCATACCATATTCCTGTATGATATCTTTTAAAATCATGTATATGTTAGTGACATTATGAAGATATTCTATACAACTGAATGCAATAATCCTTTTATGTAAAAGCCACAGGTGATCAATATAATGAGTCGTAGTAGCAATATAACATTTTTTATTACCATCAGTCTATAAATCAGAGGTAAATGATATAACACTATTAAAAGTTTGTAGACCTTCAATAGCAACTTATTTTCTTTTGTTATATAATTTTATAGTATCCAAACAAAGATTATTTCTACAATAAGAAGAATACCTGTGTTGGAGATATTTCTGCACGAGCCGGGTAAAGTGTACTGAGTTTATCATTGTAAGCGGTATCTCTACTGTAGCCACATATACAACCATTCCTTCACGAAATTTTTCTTGTGAATCTACAAAGGTGGAAAAAGTAGAACAAGAACTGCCAAACATTAGTTCAGTCTGTTTCAGGTTGAGATCGACTGATTTCATTTTGCTACTCTTTAATATGTGTCTATTCAAATACGTTGCGCTCGAACCGGGCTTCCAACTAAGTTCTTTGCCATAGTAATTGCAACATGCTTTCTAAATATCTATTCCATTTTGAACACCAATTTTTTTACGTGTCATGTGTTGCCAACAATTCGATGATTCCTTTTTCAACCTTTTAATCTCGAATACTTCTTCCTCTTCAATATTCTCCAAATCAATTGGAACATTTTGATATGCATCATAACCAGGTGAAAGTTAATTAAACTCATCAGTAGTAAAATCCATTTATAACCAGTATAGTTTAAAATACTGAATATTAGAGTGAAAGAAATTGAGTATGAGAACAAAGAAATTGAAGGTGAAACTTGAATATATAATACTGCAAGTTATAATCGATTGAAACAAATTGATATGAAACTTAAAAATTTACCCCGTATTTATAGCCAAAAAATCCGTTTTTCTTCTAAATTTGAAAATTTCCTCATAAATTGTATTGTAAAAAACGTTAAAAACCAAACTATGACTATAGCCTATAGTTGCTTTAAAGTAGCAGCTTGCTGCCGTTACAGACATCTATTATAACTGCCTGTAACTGTAGCTTTTGACTTTGTTTTGTAATTTTTTTACTGCAATTTTGGCTCGGCTTGACCTTTCACAGGCCAGTTTTGGCCCATGACACAAGCCAACCCGTGTGTCTCGTCGACCCACAACAGGCTGGATCGGGCTCGAGCCCATGTCCCAAAATGGGGCTCGATCCGAGCCTACGCTCAGATGAAGTGAGCCACGAGCCGGGCTTGCTCGAGCTTTTCCCGAACTGAGCCATGGGCCACCCGAGCCGGTTTGACATCCCTAAGCTTAATATAGAATGAGATTTAGATGGAGAATACTATTGAAAATCGGAAGAAAATAAAGCAAGACCGAGCTCTTAATGGAAAAGCCTCAACATATGGTCCCAGGTTGTTGAAGAAACAGTACTAGCCTCTTCGCAAACTGTAGGTGAAGTACATCCATTTTCTAAAGATCAAAAGGCAAAATTCTACAAAATCCATCATAGTAGGGATTATAATACAAATAATGATTTGAAGTACTAAAGAGGGGAAATTTTCAAAGCTAGCAAGGAGGAACACGAAAAGGATTAGAAAGACGAATGCCTCTTTATTCAAGTGTTAAGAGGACAAGGTCGAGGAGGAAGGCTAAGACATTCAAAGTCATGGCAAGTATTAGTGAACGTCCCACACTCTCGACCTCTGGTAAGACAAATCCATGCTATAATTGGGGTCCCTTACGTAGGCATAGAAACGATGTATGCTGAAAAAATTATGCCTGAGTAGCCCCAAAGACAATATTGGAAAATTTCTAGATTTGAGGTAATTCTAAAATTGCATCTCTTCAAATTACATTTAATAATGATGATGAAAAAGGAATTGTATATCTTTGCTATAATACACTGATAATGTGAGGAATAATAGCTCACAATGGTATTAACCGTATGCTAGTGGATAATCTTAACTGTGTAAATAGATACAGGTGGATCACCCTTGGATACCCATGGCGGAACTTTTGTATAGTTTAACTGGTAACAGCTTAGTCCCAAGAGGTAGGCTAAGAGACAACTATATTTCGGGGGTATATGGACTTTCCGATCATAGATAGCAGATTCGAGCATAACGAGATTTAGGGAGACCTGTCCTGAGCTGTTGAAAGCTACAACATCCATTCATCACCTCTGCATAAAATTTGAAACTCCGAAAAGCATAGTCAGTGTCAAAGACAACAAAGTGGCTACAAGCAAATCCTATCTCATAGCCTTGAGGATAGAACCTCTAAGGGCACGAGTAATTAATACCACATTGATGGTAGAAACAATGATATGCTTGAAAATCCTTATTTAATAATGCAACTATATGATAATATGAAGGGAAAGTTGAAAAATCTACTCGCTAGTGAAGATAACTTCGCAAATACTATGGGAACCATGAATGTTGAAATAGTTAAACCAAGGTTGGATCTAAAACAAGGTCATAGTAATGAGGATGGTGAAACACTAGAAAAATGAAATGTGGGCTTCTTTTAACCTCGAATAAAACATTGATGAAAAGTGAGCCTCTTTCCGCCTATAGAGAACCCTTGATCATAGGCGAGGTCCACTCCACCACGGAAGTATGGAGAATGAATCCCCTCCCACCTAAAGGTCAACTACAAAAGGTGAATCCCAAATCTGCTAGCATAGAAATATGATACCATGACAAGAAATCATTATTACTACGAACGAAATATTTGTACACCAAAAAGTTATGACAAAAGTCATAATCACAAACCTTTGTTATTTTTCAATTGCAACTATATTTCAAGTTATATCACAGAACTGATTAAATACACTTGCATGAAGCATGATTGAATGCCAAACGAATAAATTAGTGCAGATTAAATGAATAAGGTAGCGAAAAAATAATAACAATAACAAAATTTGGATTCTATAAAAATGATAAAATACCATTGCAACTAGGAAGTGAAATAAATTTAAAGGGATCAGGTAAATCAGCTAGAGGCTGGAGATTTGAAAAGATGTATCCTATAGGTAGACCTGGGCCAAAAAATCGAAAAAACGATCATTCAGATCGGTTTGACACAGGTAATTGATTTGGTTTAGTTTTCCTTTAAAAACCATGATGGATCGGTCCAGTTAAGGTTTGAAGACTCAAATCGTTGGTTAATCGAATCAACCCAACCCATTTACATGTTTGCTTTTTTTTTTCTTTTAATTTAAGAAAAATAAAAATAAAAAGATAGTTTTAGTCTCATAACTATATCTTGATTTCCTCCAATCTATGATGTTGCAGATAAGTAATAGCATTGGGAATTTTCTTTCGCAAGTTCAGTATGTTATATTTAACATTTTTCCCTACTCAAGCAGTCAAACTTAATAATACATAAAAATAACAAAACTTTTAAATTTTTCATTGATCCATCTCTATTAACCTGATTTTATTTGTTAGTCAATAGTTCTTGTAATACAAAATTATTTGGTTATTTTAGTTTTTGTAATTTAAATAGGCTCAAAACTTGGACATTAAAAAAAAAAAATTAATTTGGACTAAAAGTCCAAACTGACTAACCGAACTGGAACAAACAAAACTCATTCGATTTGATTTGGTTCAGTTTAAAAGCTAAAGTGGGTTGGTTTAGGTTGAAATTCATCCAAACTGACTAATTTGATTTTGGCTCTGGATTGAAGTCGAAACTGACCTAATGTTGACTTGCCCGGGAATAATAGATCCTCTCCCGCCTCTTCCAATCATGCTTTCTCAGGTATGTCCTATCCTTTAAAGAATTTTCTCTCATACTCTAAGTTTAATTCACCTCATACTAGTTTCCTTGTGGCCATCTCTCAAAATGATGAGCCGAAGTCCCATAACCAGGCCGTCAAAGATGTTCGTTGGCAAGAAGCAATGAAAAAGGAATTGGAAGCACTTGAACTAAACCATACTTGCACTTTGGGCAAGTTGCCCCCCGGGAAGAAAGCTATTGGATCAGGGTGGGTTTACAAAATCAAATATCATTCCGATGGGACAGTTGAGCAGTACAAGGCCCGCTTGGTCGCCAAGGGTTATACATAGGTTGAAAGGCTTGACTACAATGAAACCTTTGCACCAGTTGCCAAACTTACCACTGTAAGGGTCTTATTAGCTACTGCAGTCGCCAAATCATGGGATCTACATCAACTTGACGTTCATAATGCCTTTTTACATGGCGACCTTGAAGAGGAAGTATACATGACACCACCTCCTGGATACTTGTCCCTTCACGATGGTAGGGTGTGTCGACTCCGCAAATCTATTTATGGTTTAAAGCAAGCATCTCGCCAATGGTTTGCTAAATTTTCCACTGCTATTCTCCGCTTTGGCTTTACTCAATCCAGGGCCGATACTTTTCTCTTTTTGCATTGCAAAGAGAAGTCATTCACTGCATTACTTGTGTATGTGGATGACGTTATTATTGCTAGCAACGATCGTGCTCACACCATCGCTCTCAAGGAGTATCTGAACACCTGGTTTCACATCAAAGATCTTGGTCCTCTCAAATATTTCCTTGGTTTGGAAGTAGCTCGATCTCCGGAAGGCATTGTCTTATCTCAACGTAAATACACATTGGATATACTACAGGAAGCGGGCTTGCTTGGTACAAAGCTCGCTTCATTCCCCATGGAGCAAAATCACAAGTTTGCTCTGGACGACAGTGCCTTTTTGGATAACCCATCTGCTTATCGGCGCCTTGTTGGGAGACTTATTTACCTGACCATCACTAGACCGGAGTTTTGCTATTCGGTTCACTTTCTCTCTCAGTTCATGACCCAGCCTCGGCATGGACATTGGGTGGCTGCCCTTCGAGTATTGCGCTACCTTAAATCTGTTCCTGGTCAGGGCATTTTCCTCTCCTCTAAGTCTGATTTTCAGCTTCATGCCTATTGTGATTCGGACTGGGCTGGCTGCCCGCTCACCCGGTGTTCAATTACTGGTTATTTTATTTTCCTTGGTTGTTCTCCCATTTCGTGGAAAACTAAAAAGCAAACTATTGTCTCCCGCTCTTCGGCTGAAGCTGAGTTTCGCTCCATGGCCTCCACAGCTTGTGAACTCATTTGGCTTCGCACTTTGCTTCAGGATTTCACGATCCATACTTCTTTGCCGGCTCAACTTCATAGTGACAATCGAGCTGCGATACATATTGCTGCCAACCCCGTTTATCATGACCGCACTAAACATATCGAGATTGATTGTCACTTCATTCGTGATTGCATTAAGTCTGGTTCCATCACCACACATCATGTTTCCTCTGATCGTCAACTAGCTGACATCTTCACAAAAGCTCTCGGCCATAATCAATTTCACTTCCTTGTTGGCAAGTTAGGCATTCGTAATCTCCATGCTCCAACTTGAGGGGGCGTATTGGAAATATTCCATATACAAATTAAATTGGGCACCATTATAGGATCTATTACTGGAATATTTCCTTATTATTACTTTTCCTCTTTTAGAGCCTCCGTATCAATCCTCATCATGTATATTTATTTGAGACCTTTCTACCATAATTTAATGAAGCTTTTTGCCGTCTCTTTTATTTCATCATTTCTCTTTCACAACATCCTGAAATTTCCTCTAAAGAGTGGCGTACCTCTTCTCCAAGGATTGAACCTTCTTACCCAAACTATCAGCTTGCAAAACACAAACATTAAACTCTGCCTACTTATCATAATGCAGTATCTAGCTCGAATTAGAAAAGCATCAATCATTTTTCCCTTTGTTTAGGTAAGCTTATTTGCCAGTTTCTCTCATGATTGATTAAAATAAGTAAAGGTAGACCTCTCTGTTCAAAAAATGAAAGAGGGAGTGTAAAAGGAACTCCTGAATCTAACCTTCATTAAGGCGAGGACTGAATAGAGACCCGGGATTCGGAACTAATTTTCTAGGAGAATGAGAGATTTTAGGGTACGGAACTTGCTCTGAATCACTTGGTATTTTTCTCTTTCCTTTGGAAGGATACCTGACAAAAAAGAATAAAGATGGATGCACAGTCTCCAAGGGCAAAAATCCTTGAACAGAAGCAACAATGGGGGACTGTGAGGGCATAGGTAGCATGATAATATCCCTAACCATCTAAGGAAGAATATCATTAGGGACATTAAATCGATTTTAAATTTTTTCCAAATCCTACTCAGTAAGGTTGCTAAAATTTTTCGAAGCTTCAAAAACCTCCTAAGAAGTTCTAGGTTAATGCAAGTACCAGAATAAGTAACTGTAAAGTAAGACAACACCTCAGTATAAGTATTTCTAAGAAAAAGCACTATGGGAATCATTCCCTAAGTCTAGAACTCCAATTTAAAATCACATGACATATTTTGGAAGTCATTTTCAGAAAGACCTTGGAAAAAAAAACTATAGAAGTTTAACGATTAAATACAAAAGAAAAATAAAGGCAGAACATGTACGTAATCGAAAGATTCTAGGATAAGCAAAAAAATGGGAGATTAATTACCAGAAAATAAGACCAGCAAGGGAGAACGACAATGAAAAAGTAACAAAGATACTTATGAAGAGAATGTCTTATTTATAGGTTCTAAACAAAGGCATAAACAATTGAATTATGCCTAAAACAATTTAAACGAAAGGTATAGACTGTTGAATTATGCTTGAACAACCAAAGTCATTTGAATTATTTCAAACAATTTTAATCATTGAATACTAAGGACACATGATCAAGACTAGAAATGGATGGGCAAGATATCGAGCAGTCGACATGAGCATTAAGCACACAAGGGCCACTAACTTAAAAACACGCAAAGAGGCCCATTAATGCATGTAGGAAACGATGGCAAACATGGCATATCTCCTCAATGATGTACACGTAAGTGTTCACGAAATATTTTCTTTCGATTTAAATCACCACAAGTGTACAGTTTGTTAACAAGAATTTTTAGAGTCCGAATATCGTCCCACATAGATTAAGTAATTCAATTGTATTTATCTCGGCCTTAGCCGAATCTAAATGATCAATTATGAGTTTTTATCCTAAGAAATTCTAAATCTAAGCTAAAGTAATAATATTATGAATTGGATGGTATGCTATGCAGCACAACGTTTAAATTAACTAATGCAATTTGATGTTTGAGATGCAAGTTAAATGTATTCAATGAATGTGAGACATACTAGGATCACGAATTCCCAAGTAATGTTCAATTTAACCTTAATTCCACACTTTGATAACATGATGACATTTTGAAGAATCAATACTCCTAAATCTATCCAACACTCTCTCTCGAGATGAGTTGAACATATTCTTATACACCATTAGCCTATATCTCTATGACGGATGCAAATATACGAAAATGCATGTAGTTTTGTGAGTACTTAGAGATTCACTCAAAGTATAGGGGTATATTTCTATCTCCTATCAGACCTTACGATGATTTATACCTTGTCGAATTTATTCCTCTTTTTTCGAATAGATGAAACAAACCACCAATACTCACACAATTATAGGCCCATAATCATGGACGCAATTAAATGCATATAAATCATTCAAATAATCAATACATGTTTTAATGTCAAAATACGGAACAAAGAATTAAATATCACGTTATAAGGTTCATCGATCTCCTAGTATAGAGTTTTCCAGGCTAACATGATGGGAAGAAGAACACAACAATAAAAATCAAGAAAAGACATCACCCTATTGAAATCATTGAAATGAGACCTTGAATCTTGAATTGAATCTTCTTGTTCTTCCTTTTTCTTTCTCTTTAAATCCTCCCAAAATAATGTATAGTGTGTGGTCTAAGTTTTTGGACGTCCCTAGGGCTTTAAAAGACTCCTCAAGATTTGTTTCCATAAGAATTTCATTCAAAAAAGGAAACCAGATTTTATCGTCGTGATTGGCTTGGGCTGTCACCCAGACAAAACTTGGGCATTCGCTCAGGTTAAGAATTTCTTCTCGATAATTAAAAAACTATGTTGGGCGATCACCCGGTATTTATAACTGGGTTGTCGCCCATGCAAATTTTTTTTCCATATATTACATTTTAGCCCCCAAAGTCGATTTTTGATTCTTTCAAGTCCTTTTTCTTGCATTTTCAACCCTTTGACTTTTAATTGCATCCAATTGAACCCGCAACATCTTTAATCTTCATTTTGTGATCCAAATCCACTATTGAAATTTTGCAACTTAGTCTACATACTTTGAATTTTCTTCCTTTTTGTTTCTTTTCTCTTTAATTCCACCACATTCATCAATATAGTCCTACAAAATATAATTACATAGAATTAAGCCATAATTCAAACTCTTTGATCATAATTAAGTCATGTTTGTGAACTAAATAAGTGTGAAAAAACACACTGATCAAACCCCCCAAACTTGAACTATTGTTTGTCCTCAAACAAGATAGTGACTCAATACTAAACAAACATGGCTTAATAACCTGTCGTGTCTCGAGATTGGACTAAGTATTTGACTTAAAAAAAATTAGATTAGTGCAAAATTGAAATAAATCTTTACCCGTTAATTGCATACCCAACTGCGTGTGTGAAATCATGCTAACATATTTAGTTCATGATGGGGTTAATCCGGACCCAAAGTGGTCAAATGTGTCCTTACTTCGCTTGAGAGGTACATAACCCCCCCTCCCTTCCAAACTTATTCTTTTCATTCAGTTATCTAGAGATTGTGTTTTAAAGTTAGGATTTTAGGTAACGCAGTCCTTACCTTCTCTTAGTTTGGATAGATCTCACTATTACAAGTTCACATGTCAACAAATGAAAGTTCTTTAAATTTGATTGTTTCAACACTTAAGATTAAACTAAATTACTAGACTCGCATCAAAGGTATAGTTTCTTTAACCAAATGTTCAAGAGCCTCTTGATGTTATCGTGTCTTTTCTCACTTATTTTCTGATAATTTTTTTACGTCATCTTCTCATTTGCTTTCTGTATAACCCCTATAGCGAACTTTAGGCCGATGACTCCCAAACCAGTTGGCTTTAGGGTATTAGGTTTTAAATCCTTGCAGGCTTCTTCACTCGAGTTATAAATGCTTGATCAGATGACTTTTTATTTACCTCTTTCCCTCTTACTTTCTATATGACAAATGTAATGAGCTTTAGGCCAATGACTCCAAGCCAGTTAGCTTTAGGATACCAGATTTTGAAATATTCTTACAGGCTTACTTACTCGAATCATAAAGGTATGGAAAAATGTGTCATGTTTTCACAAGTTAGATTTATGCCCTTTATTATTTTTCTAGACATTTGGCCTCCAAGACCAACTCCCAATTTAATATTTTTACATAATTTTCATCTCACTGGTCTAGACAATCCACACAATAGAATTCATGCACAGAGCCTCCACTTCTCTCAATGCTTTCCTATGATTGCTCAACCATCTCCAAATCGTCTTAAGGTGGTTTACTATTTGATTTAGTAGAGGGTTATCATTCTTCCCCTACTTTATGTTCAAAACCCCAATCACTAACCTAACATGTCGAGCATGAGTAGTGTGCATAAAGAATGTCAAGTATTACATCAACAAGTATAGGTTAATCTATTCAGCACCTTATCCACAGTTTGTAATTTATACCAGTCCAATAATCACATCATAGCTGGCAAGGCTATCAAGCCCACACAAGCATGCAAGAATAGAAATACAGTAAACTGAATAAAATACAAAGAAATTTTTTTAACACTCATCAAGCACATAATATGCAGTCATGAAACATAGATATTGATGAATAGAGGCAAAATGATGAAAAGATGTCCATGTCCAATATTATGTCACCCACCCCCAAACTTAGATAATACATTGTCCTCAATGTGAAGATGAAATAAAAGTATAAACAAACATAATTGAAGGACAATAATAAACTAAAAGCACAAGATGAGATACGAGTACTCCCCTGATCTATATGGAGGTGGTGAATAAAAACTATAATCCACTGTGTTTCTCCTTTCCCAGTGACATTCTTTTTGGCGGCATCCTATAAAATTGCAAGGTATGCGTATTAGTTCACATGGTGTAAACAAATGCAACTGAGGCCAAAAATAACTACGTAGTGCACAAATCCTCCAAACTTGCTTCAAGGTGGATGTGCACATTGTTGGTGTGTAGAATGCATAATTTATGTCTCAACATAGGGTTATTATCACAAAAATGTCAATCACCAACGAAACTTCACTCAAAACATGCACTTTGTTCAATTTGACACATGACTAACTAAAATATGACTTCAATCTCATGACTCATGCTCAGTGCATTGGGACTCGTGTGGACCATGCCTAGACTTCATGTGATAGGGGTGTATGATCGATGACCTAAAACTATTGATAATGCTAAAAAAATGAAAAAGTTCCTAAACTATTGTAAAACAAAGTAAATGAAAGGATAGAAACGTTGGGTTGCCCTCCAACCAGCGCTATTTTATAGTCGATACTCGACTTTTGGCATAGGTGTGTTATGGCACTTTAAATATAGCTTGAGAGGTCCAACGTAGTTTGTTCAATATTGTTTTGTTTCGCATTGCAGTTATCCTCCACACTTCAAACCTGTCCTTTTCCAAGTAGTGTGACTCTCCCTCATCATCCGTTTAAGACTCTACGGTGTATACTTCGATCTCCTTTGAGTCAGTAAGAGTGGATTGAGGGTGCATCATATCGGCCTTCTGAATGTCTGGTGGTTTTTTCAACTCGTAACTGTAGAGAATTCCTATGTCGATCACATCAATCTAGAAATAGGTGTCCGGCTCGATGGGATATTTCATTGCTTTGAAAACATTAAAAGAGGCCTATACCTCCCCTAGTCTCAGAGTCAATTGTCCTTGTTACACATCTATGAGAGCTCTTGTAGTTGCAAAAAATGGTCGTCCCAATATGATAGGCACGTCTTTGTCTTCTTCCATGTCCAGAATTAAGAAGTCCGTTGGGAATATAAGTTTATCCACTTTGACCAATACATCTTCGATAATCCCTTGTGGACGTGTAAGTGATTGATCAATCAGCTGTAGAGCTACTGTAGTTGCTTTAAGCTCTCCCAATCCTAGTTTCGTGAAAATAGAGAGTGGCATCAAGTTAATACTCGTACAAAGATCACACGATGCTTTATTAAAATAAAAATCACCAATTGTGCAAGGGACAGTGAAACTCCCTGAATCTTTCAGTTTTGGTGGGAGCTTTTTCTGGATCCTGGCGCTGCTCTCTTCGGTTAACATCACCATTTTCATGTTCCTCTAGCTTGCATTTATTTGTTAAGATATCCTTCAGGAACTTGGTATAGCTGGGCATCTGAAGTAGTGCATCGGTGAACGGGATGTTGATGTGGAGCTTTTTAAAGATTTTAAGGAACTTCTTATATTGCTGCTCTATCCTATGCTTTCTCAACCTCTGGGAAAATGGAATGGATGACTCATAGGGGTTAATTGGAATGGTGGCCTTACCCTATGACGTCTCTGAACTCTCCTTTGGTATGGATTCACGTGTCTGCTCGTCTTGCCGTACAATCTTTTCTTTTGTAGATGGTATTTTCTCATTGTTTACACTCAACCTCTCAACGTGTCTTTCTGGTAGTTGCATCCCACTTCGAGTTATGATCGCTTGAACATGCTTCCTGGGATTCAACTCAGTATTGCTTGGTAAAGTATCTGGTGCCCTTCTCGTCATAACAAGTGTCATTTACCCCATCTGTGTCCCCAAGTTTTTAATTGCAGTACCCTGATTTTGGAGAGTAGTTACAGTTTTCCTTATGAGCTGGTTATTTGCATCTATGTATTTTTCAGTCTTTTCCATGAACTTTGCAAACATCTCTTCCAATTGAAGTGTCTTTTCCTGCTGAAATTGTCTTTGGGATTTATTCTAGTTTTCGGTACCACCCCATGAGAGATATGGATGTCTTTCCAATTGGGATTGTAAGTGTCTGAATTTTAATAGTCTATTGATGTTGACCCCATTATGCGTACTCTATTTATTCCATTCCCTGTGACAGAATTGGGCATTTTGTGGTACGATGATTCGCTCCACATTCTTCACAATTTGGTTTCCGTGCATATGTTGCATTCGCTGACTTTGATATGCTTTCCACTTTGTGAAATAGTGAGTCAATCTTTGTTGATAAGGCTGAATATGCATCTACCTCATAGACACCCGGAGGCTTCTTTTGAATCATCCGCTCAGAGGACCACATGGCTGAAGTGGTACCCATTCTCTCAAACAATTCCAGTGCTCCATCAATTGTTCATGTGGAAATTGAGCCATCTGAAGATGAGTCCACCACGCTTTTGAAGTATGGGAGTAACCCTATATAGAATAATCGAATTTGGGTCTTTTTGTCGAACCTATGTTGAGGGCACTTCCGGAGCATGTTTTTGAATCTATTCCAAGCTTCATCAAATGATTCAGATTCCCCTTGATTGAATATCGATATCTCATGTCTCAATTTCGCTATCTTAGCTGGTGAGAAGTACTTCGTGCAGAATTTGTGAGCCAGGTCGTTCCAAGTAATGATGCTTGTAATAGGAAGCGAATCCAACCATTCAAGTGCCTTGTCCCGCAAGGTGTGTGGAAAAAGTTTTAGCCTAATAGCATTATTTGAGATTCCTTGATATCTGAAGTGCTGACACATATCCAAGAATCGAGATATGTGTGTATGTGGATTTTCTTCGGCTCTACAATAAAATTGATGCCCATTCTAGAACAGTTGTATCACATTCATCTTCAACTAAAAATTGGGTTGCCCAAACAGTGGACACACAGTGCTGGACTGGCTTTGAATCACTTGAGGAGTCATTTCCTTCATTCACTGCCTCTTCTTCATTGGCTGGGATAATAGGGTTATTCAATTCGTTAGCCATTTGCAATTTTGCTTCTCGGTTCTCTCTTTGTAGTCGATGAAAAGTGCACTTAATTTCAGGATTGGTTGGAATCAATTATACTTCAGTCAATCTTATCATGCAAATCTAAGAGAAAAACCAGTAGTAGCACTTAGATTCAAACAATTTGAAGAACTATAATAAAAATAAAAATAAAATAACCTGAAAAAAATTAATAAAAATAGAAATTTCTAGTTAGAATTAGTGCCAAGAAAAATAAAATCAAACTAATACTCAATCCCCAGCAACAGCACCAAAAACTTGTTCACGAAATATTTTTCTTTCGATTTAAATCACCACAATTTTACGGTTCGTTAACAAGTAATAAAGTGAATTTTTAGAGTTTGAATATCGTCCCACAGAGATTGAGTAGTTCAATTGTATTTATCTCGACCTTAACCGAATCTAAATGATCAATTATGAGTTTTTATCCAAAGAAATCCTAAATCTAAACTAAAGTACCAATATTATGAATTGGATGGTATGCTATGCAACACAAGGTTTAAATTAGCTAAAATGCAATTTGGTTGTTTGAGACGCAAGTTGAATGTATTCAATGAATGTGAGATATACTAGGATCACGAATTCCCAAGTAATATTCAATTTAATCTTAATTCCACACTTTGACAACATGATGACATTTTGAAGAATCAATATTCCTAAATCTATCCAACACTCTCTATCGAGATGAATTGAATCTATTCTCACACACTACCAGCATATATCTCTATGAAGGATGCAAATATACGAGAATGCATGTAGTTTTGTGAGTAATTAGAGATTCACACAAATATAGGGGTACATTTTTATTCCCTATCGAACCCTACGATAATTTATACCTTGTCGAATTTATTCCTCTTCTTTCGAATAGATGAAACAAACCACCAAAACTCACAAAATTATGGCCCCATAATCATGGACGCAATTAAATGCATATAAATCATTCAAACAATCAATACATGTTTTAATGTCAAAATACGGAATAAAGAATTAAATATCACATTACAAGGTTCATCGATCTCCTAGTATAGATTTTTCTAGGCTAACATGATGGGAAGAAGAACACAACAATAAAAATCAAGAAAAGACATCACCCTATTGAAATTGTTGAAGTGAGACCTTGAATCTTGGATTGAATCTTCTTGTTCTTCCTTCTTCTTTCTCTTCAAATTCTCCCAAAATAATGTATAATATGTGGTCTATGCTTTTGGACATCCCTAGGGCTTTAAAAGACTCCTCAAGATTTGTTTCCATAAGAATTTCATTAAGAAAATGAAACCAGATTTTCTCGTCGTGATGGGCGGGGACAGTCGCTCAGGTCAAAAATTTCTTCACGATAATTAAAAAATCATGTTGGATGATTGCCTGGTATTTATAACTGGGCTGTTGTCCAGACAAAATTTCTTTCATATGTTACATTTTAGCCCCCCGAAGTCGATTTTTGATTCTTTCAAGTCTTTTCTCTTGCATTTTCAACCCTTTGACTTTTAATTGCATTCCATTGAACCTGCAACATCCTTAATCTTCATTTTGTGATCTGAATCAACTATTAAAATATTGCAACTTAGTCCTCATACTTCGGATTTTCTTCCTTTTTGTTTCTTTTTCGTTTCTTTTCTCTTGAATTCCACTACATTCATTAATATAGTCTTACAAAATATAATCACATAAAATTAAGCCATAATTCAAACTCTTTGATCATAATTAAATCATGTTTGTGAACTAAATAAGTGTGTAAAAACACACTTATCAGTTAGCTAAGATAAAAAGAGTAATGCCACATCTAAGTTCACAGCTTAGCAATAAACAATATGAATAATAAAATTAGACTTTGGGAATTATTTGTTGAATCAAGAAACCTATCATATGAGCTCACTACCTCATTCGTCTGAAAGCACGCGAGAGTAATTAGAATATAGAAGGTTTGCTGAAGAAATGGGAAGAACCATCCCCCTCTGTGGCGACAAAAAATTGTTATTTGAAACATGGGGACAAATATGAAAACCATGACATCTAAACCAATGAATACCACTAATTGACTACCATCTGTTATTTTCTTAAATGACCTACAGTCTCAAAAAAAATCTAGAAATATTACCGTCTAAGAGAATGAGGGGCATACAAATTTAAATATCTCCATCCGAAATAGTCATTTTCCTCTTCTTCCTGTTTGAGTATTGGATTCAAAGAGTTTAGGACGAGAAAATCCTGCTGTAATTTTATTAGTCAACACTCATATATTGAAAAATACAAAGAGAAATTTAAACTTAATAGGAAGACATGCTTTATGCCTACAAAAATATGATGTTAAGATACTTATTAATTTGACTTCCTTGTTATAAAGGTCGGAGTACAACTGTCTACATCTGAAAAGAAAATATATCAATTTGGGTTAGTGCAAGTCGATTCTATTAAAATGAATTGAATTTATTAAAAGTTAATTTTTTTTACAGAAAATTTTAAAAAAAAATGTAGAAGTGAACCAAATTGGACAAATTTCAATATTTTGTACCGTAAAGTCTGTGTGAGTGTAAATAAAGTTATAATTAGATTTACCTACCGATTAAATATTTATAATTACGAGCTGATCTAGATTTCAAGTTCACAGTTATAGTCAATGTCGTCATTTTTTATTTTTATTCATTTATTTGATTATTTTGCGAAAACTATTCTAAATGACATCTAATTCTTTTCATTCTACCAACGGATTATTCTAGATATTTCGTAAATTTAGATCGGCTAATTGTTCTCAGATAGCACCTGCACCAATAGAGATTTCTCGATTGCGAAATGTATCGAAGCCTTGGGTAATAAAAAATAGCGGGATGCTGTATTTCCAAGATTGAATTTCATATTCAAATAAACATCGTAATTGTAAGAAAGTGAGTTCGGCCTTACAAAAGAAAAATTGAGGTAGGGTCCTATAGGATCTCCCCCATTCAAAATCAGACATGAAAGTTTCCTTTCATCCAGTTCAAATAGGTAAACCAAATAAAGAAATGAGATCTCGCTTATAAACTAGAAAACCCAAAAAAAAAATAATAATAAATAAAATCTACTACTTACTCAAGTTCCCAGTGAAGACCAAGCAATTTTCATTGATTCCACCTTCTTTTCTTTTAGATTTTCTTAATTTGTTCTTAATTCGTTATTCAATTACGACATAAATGAAATGTATGGTCAACAAACAATACAAACTGCAAGATACATTGGTCAAGGTTTCATGATTACCTTGTCCCATTTGAATTACCCCTACAAAAAATTGATCACATCGGAATGTTTTTGAGGACGAATCCACTTTGAATTTGATTAATGCATTGCTTGTGACGTATGTGTTCGTGTATGTCTTATAGATTTACCCCATTGTTGATTGGAAATTGGAAATAGATGTTCGAAAGAAACGATTATGTAATTATAGTATTGATTTTGGAATTTGTATATTTTGGGGCAATTGCGTTGAGTATTGTCCAACAAATTGTTTATCAATGATTGAAGATTATGAACTTCTACTTATAATCGTCACGAATTGAATTATAATCAAAAAAATTTAGATCGATTATCGATGTAAATAATTGATGATTACATAATTCGAATAATTTTGAACTCACTTCAAATAAAAAATGAAAAAAATCCTCGATTTGAATTCTTTTTTTGGATAAAAAAATATTCCATTTTTCTTCATCCTTTGCATTGCAATAATAGACTAAAAAATTGATATGATTCAACCTTAGACCTATTTAAATGTAGTAGATAACAGCGAGGCTCAAGAATTGATGTGTAATCGAATCATAGGAGTAGCAATCGTCAATATGCTTATATTGGTGACATTATTGTTGTTGTGAGTACTTGGGTTCTTCCAACAATTAAAAAGTATAGCATGCCTGAATCTAATTGGGGTTTGTGGTGGTGGACAAATTGGATTGAAAAAAGAGGGATTCTAATTGTAAGTTATCTAATGAAATCGTCGCTAAAATTGAGATCTTATTCAAAGAAAAATTTACCAAATATTTGGAGTTTCTTTTGTATCTTATATGGATGTTCGATCTGCAAGGATTATGATTGAGAATTGTTTGATCGCCTTCCTCTAATGAAGAGGCAAAATAGAATCAACTTAAATTCGTGACCACCATTCAAAATATTAGCGAAACATTGAATTTCTTATATTATGTCTATTTTCATGAAAAAATACCAATTGGAGTGGATTTTCAAACAAGGGGCTAGGTCAACTATTCAATCAAATGAAATTGAGCATATTTTTCATCTCTTCTTGAGAAACTAGTGGGCTATTTCTTTGCAAAACTGTACTCAATTTCATATGTGACAATTCTGCCAAGATCTCTTCCTTAGTTGGGGGAAGAATCCGCACGAATCGAATTTTTGAGGACGTATAGCAAGAGAACTTGATTTAGTTAGACAATGTATGGTTAGTAAACAATGATCGATTTTTCAGAAAGGTATGGAATGTACCATCAATCCGCACGAATCGAATTTTTGAGGGCGTATTGAGAGATAATTTGATTTAGTTAGACAATGTGTGGTTAGTAAACAATGATAGATTTTTTAGAAAGGTATGGAATGTATCATCAAATATTTAATATAATTTCACAAGATCTAGTTTCGTTCTAGTAATTAATTCTAGCCAACTGAAAGGATCTTCTGATTAATCCAAACCAATTAATAGGAAATAAAAATCATATTCTTCTTCTTTTTTCTATATTTAGTAATTTTTTATGAGATTTTCATATATCCATAACCTCTCTATTTTTTTTTTTAATAATGAACATATTTTCTAGAAAGAAAAATCCTAATGAATAGGGAAGTACGGGTTCATTTTGAATAATAGACATCTTTCATATCCAACTATAACAATGAGTAATCTCTTCATTTTTATTTAAATGGCAAATCCAAAAAAAGTACTTCTAGATCAAGAAAGTGGATCCGTAAAAATATTTGAAAAAGGAAGGGATATGAGAGGCGTTAAAAGAATTTTCCTTAGGGAAATCTCTTTCTAACGAGAATTCAAAAGTTTTTTTGTACGAAAAAGAGTGAAAAAAAACGTTGGAATAATCTAAATCGACTTGAGTTAAAAAAAAAAAAAATGGACTCATTTTGAAAATCAAATTAACGAATTCCATTTCTTATTGAGCAAAATGCAAGTAAAAATTATATTTGTTTTGATTTTATTTTATTTTTTATTGGTCTAACCCAATCCATTTTATGTTTGTTTTGAAACGTTATTGTTGATATTTCACAACTAAAATCACTAGCACAACAATATACAATATACAAGTAATAGTCTAATCATTTTGCGTGTTTCTTCAATAGTCGATAAATAAGTTTGGACACTAAACCATATCAACCATTTTACGTGATTCTGTCATATTAAATACAAAGTTTAACTAAATAGATTTGATCATAATTAATCCATTTATCTCAATCATGAGTAAATTATAGTTCCATAAGCACATAATTTTTCTATTAAGTATAAGTCGATATAATTTGTTACTTCCTATGTGAATATATATTAAATATTGAAATTATAAACTACAATACAAAACTCGTATGAAGAATGTTGACCCCTAAATCTGGCTGTCAATAGATTTCAACCTACTCCCGTCTACACATAAGTTACCTGTGCACTTGGACACCAACATTAGACTACAAGATTTTGATTCCGACGAGGTGCCACGATTATGTGCACTCTGAACGCTCAAGTCAGGTAAGGAATAAATTGGGTGCGGGAGAGAATGAATGAAAATATAAGTGCTAGTTTAAGAAGAACTATCAAATTGCACTTACCTTTGGATGTCAATATGCATTAGTATTTATAGCCAAAAAAGGTGGATTGAGATTCATTGGATACTTGATACGTGGCCTCATTCCAACGGTTCACTAGTCAAGCTTCATTCTAACAATTCATAGGTGTCAAGCCAGTGGCGCACCCACCCTTAGAGTAGGTTGAAAAGTTGTGATTTGATTAAGTGGCATCGTTATAGAACTGTCATATCAATGACCTTGAGCAGTGTGATGTGTAGCTTGGCCTGGTCTAGGCAATGCCAGTGGAAGATGCCCATCATAAAAGATTTCAATCACCTTGAATAGGCATTATAGTGGAGAGGGTGATGCATGGCCTCAAATAGCAACTACTTCGGATGGGACGTCAAAAAATGGGTCAATCGCCTCAGAGAGGACTTGCAGAAGTAGCGAGAGTCCGTTCCAAATGAAGTGCTCAATGGCCTGGCTTAATTACCTCAAAAGGGTCTATGGGCGAGGCGATATGGAGTGGAATGCCGATCTTTGGTGGCTCTCTACTTGTGTGGCTTTCTGCATGGCTTTTTGTTTAGATGGCTGTCGTATGGCCTACTACTTGAGCAAATGCCTAACAATAGTCCCCCAAAAATCCTAGCCTATTATTTATATTGGACATTGGATTTTGAAGAATTCCTTCGCGACTATATTGATCATGAATTTAGTGAAGCGATGATGGAGTCTAGATATACGAAACGATGCAAGGGTGATCGAAGATGCTCAATGGTTGTGGTCTAGAAAGTTTCAAAGCTTTTCAAAAATTACAGAAAATTGAGATCTGGTTTGATCCCAAGCCCTTCTCAAAGTAGTTGACAACTATTGTAGAGAATGGCCGAAACAATAGGAAACAATAGGAACAAGCAGTTTGGAATCAGATTTTATAGTAATTCAATCTTGGTGTTACGCCTATGAATTATCGCTCCATATTGGGCCATCTTATTGGACCCGAGCCAGGCCCATTAGTGTTGGGCCCCAAAGTCGAGGCTCTAAGAAGTCCAGCCGAGGCGCAACCGAGGCCATAAAAAGTCCAGCCGAAGTGCTTATTACTTTGCTCACCTCATATTGGGCTCGGACTTAGACCCGTTAACCCGCTTGGCCCATTTCACATCCATTTCTCTATATATATGGATTCAACTCACACAATAAAGGTATGTTCTACACTCTCTAGCCAAACCCCCATTTTTATACTATTGCACTCTATATATCTATCTCCGTTTAACCGTTGACTTGACCGTCGGAGTGCAAATGGTGGTGCTACTTGCGCAGGTTTCGAGGGAGCGAAGTTAGGAAACCTATTGGAGCCATTTTTGGAGGTCAACAGATTGGCGTCGTCTGTGGGAATTGATACGTTAACCATGTTATACCACATCCCAAAAGCCACCGAAAAAATGAGAGAATTTTCCGGTCAGTTTCTTACCAAAAGAGAAAGCAACAAAGAAAGGAAAAATGGAAATATCTACCAAAGAGTCTAAAGAAGGATTTCACGGGCACTTAGTTCTAATGAAGTACATGGTTTGTTCCATCAAGAAAATAGGGGTGAAACGTGAAATCAGTCAACACTTGTCGGTGGGTCTGTCAAAAAGATGGTTTGTTTGCTCTTCTTTATGGATGGCAGTATTCACCCATTTTCCTGGAAGAAACCAACACCAAATGAAAGAAAACCCAGCTACAGGAGAAGCAGTGGGTTGGAATTATGGATTTCCTAAAGCAAAATTGAAGCCACAACAATTGCTACAACGGTCCAGACCACTCATTTCAATGCCAAAACTACAATAAAAAAAACGGTATAAGTTAGTTTTGTAAAGTTTCGTTCTTTGAGAATTTGAGTTTTGAGTTGATTTCACGATAGTGAAAAAGATGGATTATGGAAACAGTTTTAAGAAAATAAAAAAAAAAATAAAAACCTGATGGAAATCAGCCCCTTGTTCTCGTCTACCAAATGCTCGATGAAATGCCTAAATCAAAAATATTTTCATTAAGATGATACATTAACTCTGTTAGCAACCGATGAAGAAGTAGTCGCTGCATCAATGAAAAACTCCGGTGACCATCGAAGAGGTAATGATGGTACCACAATGAACTTCATTCTACGGTTCTAGCTTCTGTCGGTTGTACAAAGCATTAAATTTTGTTGGGTACAAAGCAGGTTGCGTGTTTCTCAGTTTCCAGGTTCCATTAATTTTTGCAGAGTGATTTGCTAGCATAAATAATAGAATATTGCTACTCTAATATACTTTTGCAGAATTGTGTTGACTTTTTAGAAAACTCAATTTTTTGCTACTTCATGGATTGTTTGTTATCTACCTATTGGAGCGGGTCGACCCATTGACATATAGGCCTCTTCTAAGATGTTCAAGCAATTATCAATGTTGTCAAATAATTATTCTTTGGAGAATTTCAATGGGATGATAATGGAGCTTATTTAATTGCTGGAAATGAGTAATATTTGCCCCAACATATCTAAGAAATGGCCGTTGGCACACACCACATATTTGGCAAAAAATTGTTGTCTTGATCTCTCTCATTCAAAGGCACATTTGACTATCATCTCTATTATTCGAGGCAAGTTCTAAGACCTCGCATCTTTGAAGGCTTCATTCATCATTGCAATTGCTCAAGACGAGCCCTAGCTCATGAATTCCTTATCATTGGAGATGAGCCGAGCCGAGCTTATGATTTTCTTATTTATTTAAGACGAGCCTTAGCTCGTGAATATCTTATTATCAAAGGCGACATCTTAGAGCACCTCGCTCCTTGAATAAAGGAATAGGTGATATATCTTGGAGTCCTCGTTTCTTGAAAAAATGAAGAGGCAAATCGCCAGACGTGTTTGCCCTTGCAAAAGGAGCCTTTCCTGACCTCATTTGCGAGATGTCTTTTCCTCGCCTCTCACTATCGTCGAGCTTAGCTCTAAATCCTCGTCTATCTGAGGTAAGCATATAAGACTCTGATAATGATGCGAACCCCGTAGCAACGTTGACTACGAAATCCACAACGAGATTGACGAACCCAAGAAAATCAAATTAATCCAAGAGTTTAGGATTAACCTAAAAGAAAGTCGAACCAAAAAATCCAACAAGAATGATGCTTTAAAGACCCCTTGATCACGCAATCCAAGAATTAAATTCGGTTGTTTGAACACTATAAGTTAAAATTTGATAAGTTCGAAATTGTTCAATGAAGAACAATGAAGAGAAGACAATACGCCTCACTTTAATTCAATATCAATAATGTCAAAAGTTTTTTTAACAATTGAATGGAAACTTTTATTTATACTAAACCTAAAAACTAGGTAAAAATCGTGCAGAAGTCGAGCATAATCCCCAAAATATGGAAAATAATCAAAAACTAACAAATTATGAAAAATTGCCAAAATTGAAAAATTCGCCAAATTTTTGGTCTATGTGACCGCATAGTGTATTTTCATGCGATCGCATGGTTCAATAAAAAAACACATCTTAAGTTTTGGTATGCCTCCATGCGGTCGCAAGCCTGATAAGCCTATGCGGTCGCATAGGCTTAGTTTCCTCCGTCTTTGGCCTTCGATATTAAATGATTCCAAGTTTATTCGGCCTTCGACCTGAACATGAAAGTTGCTCCATTTTGAGTCCCGAACATGTTTCCATCAAGGATTTCTTGAACGAGCAACCCCATCGCTTGTTTCACTTGCTTTGCCCTTGATCGCGTCATTGGTCCACCATCGACTATCAACGGGTCTCGTCTCGCACTCGCCTTCGTCGGGCTCGACTCCTAGATCATATCATCCCCTCCCTCTTCAAAAGGATTTGTTCTCGAATCTGAACCTACATCAAACGAAGAGAGATCAGATACATTAAAAGTAGCTGAAACATTTTACTCACCTAGAAGGTCCAACTTGTAAGCATTGTCGTTTATCTTTTCAATCACTTGAAATGGACCATCGCCCCTCGATTGCAACTTGGACGTTCTTTGCTCCGGAAACCGCTCCTTCTTAAGGTGCACCCAAACCCAATCTCTTGGCTCGAATGTCACACGCTTCCTACCTTTGTTCACCTGCGATGCAACCAACTTACTTTTGTTTTCAATTTGCGCTTTTACCTTTTTATGGAGTGACTTAACCAATTCCGCATTCTTTTTGCCATCTAAACTACCACGTTCATTCAAAGGTAAGAGAATTAAATCCATAGGAGTTAGTGGATTAAAACCATATACAATTTCAAATGGAGAATATGACGTAGTAGAGTGAACAGCTCGATTGTATGCAAATTCAACAAATGGCAGACACTCCTCCCAACTCTTCAAGTTTTTATTGATTAATGTGCGTAACAATTGTGTCGTAGTCCTATTCACTACCTCAGTTTGCCCATTCGTTTGTGGGTGACAAGTTGTGGAAAATAGTAACTTAGTGCCTAACTTACCCCCACAAAACTCTCCAAAAGTGACTCAAAAATTTGACATCCCAATCCGACACTATGCTTCTAGGAACCCCATGTAAACGCACAATCTTTTAATGAATAAGTCAGCAATGTTCGTGGCATAGTCAATTTTGTGACATGGTATAAAATGTGCCATTTTGCTGAACCTATCTACAACCACAAAAATAAAATCCCGACCTCTCTTAGTCCTAGGTAAACCCAAAATAAAGTCCATCGAGATATCAACCCAAGGCTCGCTAGGTGTAGGTAAAGGTGTGTACAAACCTTGTGGTAAAACTTTATATTTAGCCTTTTTACAACCTATACATCGACTACAAGTTCGTTCAACATCACTTTTCATTTTAGGCCAATAAAAATGCTCCTTCAATACATCTATAATCTTTTGAATCCCAAAGTGTCCCATCAATCCACCACTATGTGCTTTCCTTACTAACAGCTCTCGAATAAAACAATTAGGAACACATAACCTATTTTCCCGAAATAAATACCCCTCATGCCTAAAGAACCTATCAACCGCCTCCCTTTATGCATGACAAATAAATATCTGAAAATTCAACATTTTTTTCATACAATTTCTTAATATGTTCAAACCCAAGTAGCTTAGAATCAAGAGTAGTTAGCAATACGTACCTTCGAGACAACACATCCGCCACCACATTTTCCTTACCTTGTTTATACCGAATGACGTATGGAAAGGTCTCAATGAATTCCATCCACCGTGCATGCCTCTTGTTCAATTTACCTTGTCCCCGCAAGTGCTTTAGTGACTCATGATCGGTGTGTATTACGAATTCCTTCGGCCATAGATAATGTTACCAAGTCTCCAAAGCTCGAACAAGTGCATAAAGTTTTTTGTCATATGTAGGATAATTTAAAGCAGCTTCACTCAATTTCTCGCTAAAGTATGCAATAGGCCTCCGGTCCTGCATTAAAACTGCTCCAATCCCTATTCCTGATGCATCACACTCAATGTCAAATGTTTTATCAAAATTAGGTAATGTCAAAACAGGTGCTTCACACAATCTACCTTTAACAGTATTAAATACAAGTTCTTGTTCATCACCCCAATGAAAACTTATACTCATTTTAACTACTTTCGTGAGTGGTGCGGTGATAGTGCTAAAATCTTTCACAAAACGCCTATAAAAACTAGTCAATCCAAGAAAACTCCTAACTTCCGTTATGCTTTTAGGTGTTGGCCAATCTCTAATATCTTTTATCTTTTCATCGTCTACTTCTACCCCATTAGCACTAGCCACAAATCCAAGAAATATAACTCTATCCATACAAAAATTGCATTTCTTAAGATTAGCATAGAGTTGTTCTTTCCTTAAAACAATTAGCACACATTTTAAATGTTCCAAATGCTCCCCCAGGTTTTTGCTATAGATTAAAATGTCGTCAAAATACACTACAACAAATTTTCCTATAAAAGCACGTAAAACATGATTCATTAAACGCATAAAAGTGCTAGGTGCATTTGTGAGTCCAAATGGCATAACCAACCATTCATGTAAATCAAATTTAGTTTTAAAAGCCGTTCTCCATTCATCACCCTCCCGCATACGAATTTGATGATACCCGCTTTTTAAATCAATTTTAGAAAATATGCAAGAACCAAGTAATTCATCAAGCATGTCATCTAACCTAGTTATAGGGTGACGATACTTTACCGTTATGTTGTTGATAGCCCTACAATCCACGCACATTTGCCATGTTCCATCCTTTTTTGGCACAAGCAAAACTGGTACCGCACAAGGACTCATGTTTTCCCTCACGTATCCTTTGCTCATTAACTCCTCTACTTGCCTTTGACATTCATTAGTCTTCTCGGGATTACTTCGATAAGCCGATCGATTTGGAATGACAACTTCAGGTATGAAGTCAATTTGATGTTCAATGCTTCGAATAGGGGGCAATCTACTTGGTGCATCCTCTAGAAATACATCCTAGAATTCCTGCAATAAAGACTAAGCAAAACTAGGGAGGGATGGGTTAGTTTCCTCAAAATTGAGGAGTGATTCCTTATAAATGAACAAGATCATCTCTTTTCTCTCAACTACCGCCCTCCTCAAATCACTTTCTTTTGCAAAGAAATTCCCTCGTGTTTTCTCTCTTCTCTCGAAACACTCCCTTTCTTTTCTTTCTTGTGCTTGCTCTCTCTTTTTCTCTCTAGTGGCTATCTCAACATTTTCTCTTTTCTTCTCTAACTCACCACTTTCTCTCCTTTTTTCTAGCTCCTTGACTCTCCTCTCTTCCTCACTTCTCAATTTTAATTGGTCCTCATAGACTTGCACCAGTGTTAATGGCACAAGAGTAATAGTCCTTCCATCCTTAATGAAACTATATCGATTTTTGTACCCATCATGCATAGCCTTCCTATCGTATTGACATGGTCGCCCCAATAAAATATGTCCCGCTTGCATTGGCACCATATCACACACTAACTCGTCCTTATAACTCCCAATTGATAAATTAAGTAACACCCTTCGATTCACTCTCACCTCGCCACTCTCATTCAACCATTGCAATTTATAGAGTCTCGGGTGTCTCTACAATGTTAAACCCATTTTTTTACAAGAGATACGCTAGCTGCATTAGTACAACTACGACCATCAATTATAACACTACATACCGTATTGTTGACGTGGCATCGAGTGTGGAAAATTTTCTCCTGTTGCAACTCCAAGTCATCTGCTTTGACGTGAGTAGTGAGAGCTCGCCTTGTGACTAGTAGATCCTCAACCGGCCCTTCAACTTTTTCTTCTTCACTAACACCTTCCAACGTCGGCATGTCATCAAACTCGCCATCACTATTGCTCACAATCTCTCTATTATCCCGTAACACCATCACCCGTTTGTTTGGGCATTGAGAAGCAGTATGCCTCGGTCCCAAACACCTAAAACATTTGATGTCTCGATTGCGCGATGTTGTGCCTCCGGTTTTGATATTGGTTTGCTAGCGTTTTCATCCTTACCCTTTTCCCAATCATTTTTACCTCTAGGTGCAACCCCATTTTTGTTGTTGTCATCCCACTTCGATTTCCATGTTGGATTAGGAGTCGAAGTACCTAACGATTGCCTAGACGTCCCCTTCCTCTTCAATTGCCTCTCGACCTTCATTGCCACATGTAACACGTCCTCGATTTTCACATAGTGTTGCAACTCTACAACATTTGCAATATCCCGATTTAGCCCATTCAAGAACCATACCATGGTAGCTTCCCGATCTTCCTCCACATTAGCCCGAATCATAAGAATTTCCATCTCCTTGTGATAATCCTCTACGCTTTTCGATCATTGGTACAAACCTAGCAATTTTAGATGGATTTCCCTATAATAGTGACTCGGAACAAACCTCCTGCTCATCAACACCTTCAATTCATCCCAAGTTCTAATTGGTCTTTCCTGACCCCTACGCCGTGATGTAAGTACTTGATCCCATCAAGATATCACATAATCTACAAATTCAAGCACTTCCAATTTTACCTTTTTCTCCTCCGAATAATTATAGCACTCAAAAATCATCTCAACCTTCCTTTCCCACTCTAAATATGCTTCCGGATCGCTTCTCCCCTTAAATTGCGAAATAGTCATTTTAATACTCCCCAAATTTCCATCTACTTCATCTCCTAAGTTATTTCTACCCCGTCTTTCCATCCTATCGCCCCTATGCCTCATTCGACCCATATCAAAGTCATTTTCATCAAAATCATCCTCATCACTAAGATACTCATCTCGCCTTCCTCTTCTAGATTCATGCCTACCCGGCCCCCTAGCATTAGATATCTCCACTTGTCCCCGACTAAAATTAGCAATTGTAGTATCCATTTGCGCCATCCATTCCCCTTGCCTATCCACCTTCTCCCTAACATCACCAAGTACCCTTTCGAACATCCTTATCATATCCTCCGATGCATTGTTGTCATTACCATTTCAGCTTGAATTAGAACCTTCTCTTTCCGATATCATATCACACAATTTTTTATGCCTCACTAAGATTTCACTCAGAAAACACTCACTATGGCTTTTTCCCTCCATTATACTCACCACTCGGCCTTTTACCACTCAAAGTCTCCCTTCAAGCACTTCAAAGAACCAAGTGAACTAAATCAATTATTTTACTGGGAATTCAAATGAACCGAATATTAATCGAAGACTACGAGACTCAAAGGACTTGAATAAATGGAATGGATAAATGTTTTGATAAGAATATGTGAATAGACTCAATAGAAGATTGAAAGAATCGAACTTAATTGAATATCCCAAAATCAAACACAATGTAGGAATTGTTATTGGTAGAAAAAACAAAATCAAACAATAACAATATCATATTTTTTTCTCCTTTTTTTTTTACTCCTTGATGAAAGAAGATGAGTAAACTACCAACAACTCAACAAAAAGACGAAAAAAAAACAAGAACGAAGAAGAACTAAGAAAAAAATAATTAACGACTCGAACAAATAAAGAAAAGATATAACCTTCAATTTATTTGGAGCCAAAGCTCTAATACCAACGAATGCGAACCCCGTAGCAACGTTGACTATGAAACCCACAACGAGATTGACAAACCCAAGAAAGTCAAATTAATCCAAGAGTTTAGGATTAACCCAAAAGAAAGTCGAACCAAAAATCCAACAAGAACGACGCTTGAAAGACCCATTGATCATGCAATCCAAGAATTAAATCCGGTTGTTTGAATGCCACAAGTTAATACTTGATAAGTTCGAAGTTGTTCAATGAAGAACGATGAAGAAAAGACAATACGCCTAACTTTAATTCAATATAAATAATATCAAAAGTTTTTTTAACAATTGAATGGAAACTCCTATTTATACTAAACCTAAAAACTATGTAAAAATCGTGCAAAAGTTGAGCATAATCCCCAAAATATGGAAAATAATCAAAAATCAACAACATATGGAAAATTGCCAAAATTGAAAAATTCGCCAAATTTTTTATCTATACGACCGCATAGTGTTTTTCCATGCGGTCGTATGGTTCAATCAAAAAACACATCTTGAGTTTCGGTATGCCTCCATGCGGTCACAAGCCTGATAAGCCTATGCGGTCGCATAGGCTTAGTTTCCTCCGTCTTCGGCCTTCGACATTAAATTGATCCAAATTGATTCGGCTTTCGACCCGAACATGAAAGTTGCTCCATTTTGAGTCCCGGACATGTTTCCATCAAGGTTTTCTTGAACGAGCAATCCCATTGCTTGTTTCACTTGCTTTGCCCTTAATCACGTCATTGGTCAGCCATCGACTATCGGGTCTCGTCTCACACTCGCCTTCGTCGGGCTCAACTCTTGGATCATATCAGATAGTTCGATAATTCACCAGATGTTTATTCCTAGCTTCGCGAGATGTCTTTTCCTCACTTTGCTATCGTCGAGCTTAGCTTTAAGCCCTCGTCTACCTGAGGCTAGCTTATAAAACTTCGATAGTTCGATAGTTCACTAGATGTTTAGCCCTGGCTTCACGGGATGCTTATTCCCTGCCTCACCATTGTCGAGCCTAGCTCTAAGTCATCGTCTATCTAAGGCTAGCTTATAAGACTCCGATAGTTCAACAGTTCATCAAATGTTTATCCTTGGCTTCGCTGGATGCTTATTCTTCGCCTCACTATCGTCGAGCCTAGCTCTAAGTCCTCGTCTATCTGTGGCTAGCTTATAAGACTTCGATAGTTCGTCAGATGTTTGTTCCCTGGCCTCGTAAGATGTCTTCCTCACTTCTCACTATCATCGAGCCTGACTCTAAGTCCTCGTCATTCCGAGGAAAGTCACTAACCCTCCAATAGTTCGAAACTTATTTGCGGGACATCTATTCCCCGCCTCACCAGATGCTGTCCATAGCTTGACAAAGCTTCAACCCTCCCGACATGGAGTTCCCTGTGGGTCATCACCTCGGTTGTAGCATTGCAAAAGCTTTACCAACCTTCAACCATCTCCCGCATCGATCATAGATGAGCTCCTCACTTAGCTTTACAAAGCTTAAACGCACCTGACGCGAAGTCCCCTGTGGGTCATCGCCTCGATGGCCGCATTCCCTCCTAAACTTTACAAAGCTTTAGTCATCTCCCAATGCATCGTCCCCTGTGGGTTAGCGTATCGATGGCAGATGAGCTCTTAACTCAGCTTTACAAAGCTTAGATATACCTGACGTGGAGTCCCCTGTGAGTCATCGCCTCGGTGGCAGGGTTCCCTCCTAAGCTTCAAAAAGCTTTAGTCGTCTCCCAACGTGTCATCCCCTGTGAGTCAGCGCATCGGTGGCAGATGAGCTCCTTCCTCAAGTAGCATCGAAGCTTCAGCGTCTCAGTCGACGATGTGTCCCGACCTTTAGCTTCACAAGTTTTAGTATCTCCCATGCGTCGTCCTATGAGTCAGGCTTCAGTAGAGATAGTTGAGCCTACAATCATAGTAGAAACCATACACTCAGCTAATCTTAAAAAGTCAACGGCTGATATACATCAATATGCTTCATTATCAATACAGCTACTTATATTCAGTTCAGAGCATCACCTCTGTCCAGAGCATCGCCTCTACTACTACAATCAGAGCATTACCTCTGCATCCAACGCATCGCCCCTGTCGCCTATGCTACTTACATTTAGAGCATCGTCTCCACATCAACTTTATCACAGTAGCTTACATTTCAAGTCTGACCCGCATATAGATAATATGACTCGGACTTGGGAGGCCTATTATTGCTAGCATACGCATCACATTACTGCGTCCAAGCATGAATGCCATATCACTGCTAGCATGTCATACATTATTTTCAACACAGCCGTACGTATGTCGTGTTATCATCATTTTCATTTTATTGTCAACGTCATGTTACTTGCTTCACTATAGCACTACTAATACACTGTGTTGTGCGAGCACATGATTTACTATAATGCATGATAGCCCCTCTGCACATATCTTGGAGGAATGTGATATGTTACACCTCATAGATATGAGCATTTGAATGGGCAAATGGACCCCAAATTTATTTGGTATATGTGTTGTGGATATATTGTATTGTATTATAGGATTGGTTTAGTCCATATTACAGAGGAAATGCTGCTGAAATTTCAAAAAAATATATGCAGTATATCTTTCGAGGCAATTCGTAAGTCCTCGCTTATTCTGACTCGCACATATTTTTTGAGACAGTTTGTAAGTCTTCAGTTATTGGAGCTACCTATCTTTCTGAGGTAATCTGTAAGACCTCGCTTACTTGAGAGTTTATATTTCAAATCTGACCCGTATATAAATAATACGACTCGGACTTGGGGGGCTGCTGTTACGCCTACGAATTATCACTCCATATTGGGCCATCTTATTGGACCCGAGCCAGGCCCATTAGTGTTGGGCCCCAAAGTCTAGGCTCTAAGAAGTCTAGCCGAGGTGCCACCGAGGCCATAAAAGTCCAGCTGATGTGCCTATTACTTTGCTCACCTCATATTGGGCTCGGACTTAGGCTCATTAACCCGCTTGGCCCATTTCACATCCATTTCTCTATATATATGGATTCAACTCACACAAGAAAGGTATGTTCTACACTCTCTAGCCAAACCCCTATCTCCATACTATTGCACTCTATATATCTATCTCTATTTAGCCGTTGACTTGACCGTCGGAGTGCAAACGATCGTTGGACCTTTTTCTCGTCGGGCCGCCTTTGCCTCTTGATGTGGTGCTATTTGCGCAGGTTTCGGGGGGCGAAGCTAGGAAACCTGATGGAGCCATTTTTGGAGGTCAACACTTGGTATCATATGAAAAGAAGAAAACTCCAATGAAGAAGTCTGATGGTGATAAGAATCGGGGTTTAGGGGAGTTGGACAGAGATGTTAAAAATGCACATGAAAATAAATGTTTTTAGATTTTGGATGAAGGGATAAGTGAAGTTGAGGATGGTAATGGCGATGATGTCGAAATGAATTCTGATGTGATTAATGGAGACCCTACTAGTAGGAAGAGGAATAGGGGATGTTACTTAGAAATGTTGAAATAGATCAATAAAGTCGCGAATGATCCACGTGATCAAGTAAGTGGATCTCTGCATTAGATTTTGAAGAATTCCTTCGAGTTTGTCGACACGAACCTTAGTGGGTGGAATATATTTGGTGTTGGGAATCTACTTAACATACACAGCGAAAAATTTAATAGACTTCAATTTCCACCATGGATTTCTTCGTGTTTAGACAAAAATTGTGATAGAGATAGTACCTTTCAAGAGATCTGTAAACTCATTTGTTATTCTTGCGTTCCAACCATCTTGATTCGCCACCTATAACTGTCCAATTGTCCAGCCTCCAATGGAAATCCACACAGAGAGCAAGATTATAGAAAACAAGGTTTTCTCCTCTTGTGCTAGGAAGAATGAAAAAACCCTACAAATTTAAAACCGTAATCACTTATTTATATAAGCCCAATTGGGCTTGGCTTGACCCGGTGCAATATTTAATTAACCCATTTAATTAAATTCGGTTCGTGAATTAATTAATCTTATTAATTGATTCGGGCCTATAAATAAGCAACCCAATTGATTAATTATCCAACGCTTGTTAAATTAAGTAATTGACAAATCACAATCTTCCAGTTCTCCTTTTGTGTGCAACCCATGAAGTTTCCAATCACGATACTTAAAGACGTAAAATATTATTTTGATCTAATCAAAATTAATATATTAAAATACCCTTTTAATTTATCACCAATTCGCACTCGCCGTCCTAGATTGACATCTAACAATGTGTCAGGGCAATACATGTGACGTAAAATGTCACGTGGTATGACAAAATCAAATTTGTTCGCTTACCGTGAAACTATAAGCCCTTCGTCAATATGATCTGATCAATTACGAGATATGGATAAGTGTCAATCTCAATTATCGATCATATCTTTTATTCCACTATTAAGTCAATATAATTCGAAAGCACATTTTCTACTTATGAGTACACATTGGCCAAAGATTTCAGTATCTTAACTGAATGAAATGTAGATCATGATCTCTTATTATCTAAAAGTGACGAATCCTTTATTGGTCATTCACAACATTCATATGATTCTTGACATACCCGAACGACACCGTATTAACGGCCATTGGTAGAGCAACATCTAACATCGTCAAAGTATGATTGTCCTCGTATAAGGCACCATGATGACCTCAAGTCAAAGGACCAATTTCACTACCGAACGTTAGAGATTAACCACTGACACTCAGATAGTTATCTATGTGAAATCTCTCAGCGAGTCTCCAATGTTTTGTTCTACAACAAAACATTCACGTGTTCATTTAAGTGTCACCACATTTTAACTTGTAAGATCAACTGCTTATTTTATAAGTAAGAAATACCGCACGTGATGGTCTATCCGTAATAACGATAACTCTATCTCGTTATTACTTACGACCATGGACGATTTAAGATTCAATTATATATATTTGTATCTCACAATCACAAGTCCTTATGATTAAAAAATTACTAAAATTTGAATCTACAGACTCTATTATTTAATTCAATTGAATATTATTTAATTAAATAATAGATCTGCCATAAATCGTATCAACTATATACTAAAAGTGTTTATGTCCAAAGTTGATTGGACTTAGGGCATAACACTTACAAATTTTCACTTGCATTAGATTCAATCACTTATGTATTTAATATCATAAGAGTCTACATGACGATCATGTTTATACTACGACAACTCTTTGTCAGTAGATCAGCAATGTTATCAATTGTGGGAATTCATCTTCTCTTTACATCATTTCTATGTATTATCTCTGTGATGAAATTATGCCACTTTAATACATGTCTGGATCATTGATGAGACCTTAGTTCCTTCACTTGTGCAATGACTATGTTGTTATCACATTACAATGGTATGCGATCAACAATGTTAAGAACTATCCCAAGTTCATTAATGAATATCTTGATCCATATTGCAACTCCTTACTATTTCTGAAGTAATCATGTATTAGGTTTCTGCTATTGAGCCAACGGTTGTTTCACGTCTGGAACCTTTCCAACACACCACTTAAGAGTAAACTAATTTCTCCATATAAAATCTTCTCAAGATTTTATCTATGTAGATTGGGATAAATTAAACAATCTTCTAGATTTATCTCAATAGATCAAGTTGCTTCTTCCATATCGTTCGTAAATAAATTCTTTAATAACCATTATTTCAACGATTGAAACATAGGGATGTCATTTCCTACTAATAATATGCCTTATATATATAATATTAGGAAGGCGACAATGCTCCCACTATTTTCTTGTAAACACACAATTCATCTTCATATTTGATAAAATCAAGCATTTTGATTTTTCCATCAAACTAAGATTTGAACTCCAAGAGATTTGCTTTAACCCATAGTCACGATATGCAATTATTGCAACTAAAATCCGAATGGACTTCAGTATGACTATAGGCGAAAGGTTTCATCAAGGTCAACGCTTAAACTTATGCTATTAGCCTTACTTTGTATGTACGGATATTCCCATCCATGTCAACCTTTTATTGTAAACCATTTACAACCTATGGGTTTTATCCCATCAAGAGGGTTGACCAAGGTCCAAACCTTGTTCACCACGTCGAGTTCATCTCGGGTTTCATGACTTCTTGCTATCTCCTTTAAGTTAACACTTGACTTTGTTTTTGTGCAATTAGTAGATTCATCATTCTGGGTCAATAATGCCTGATTAGCAATCATGGATTCGTACCTTTTTGAAGATCAAATGATCCTACTAGATTCATATTGAGCTGACATGTCCTCAGGAGTCTTTACTTCCTAATCAAGAGTATGTCCCACATCAGACATGGGATCAAACTCGAATTCATCTACTTGGTTAACTATATCTCTAGACTCTTGAACTCTTTCAAGTTCTATTTTGCTCCCATTATCCTCTTCCAGAGTAAACATTTGATACGAAGACTTTCGTCTCAATGGGATAATAGAATTGGTATCCAAATAGCTGCTTTGAATATCCCACAAATATGTATTTATCGAATTTAGTCTCAGACTTATCCGATTCAATGCGCTTCAAATAAACAACACAGTATGAAACTTTCATATGAGATAAGTTGGGACTATTGCTTTCCATAACTCGTATGGAGCACATTTAACCAACTTAGATGGAACAAGATTTAGTGTACAGCACACTGCAATCAGTGTATGACCCCGGAATGATTTTGGTAGATTTGCATGGCTTGTTATTAATTGCACTGTATCTAATAGTTTACAATTTCTCTTTTCAAATACACAACTATGTTGCAGCGTATATAAAAGACTCCACTGTAAGAGAATCTCATTCTCTCTTAGATAATCCAAAATTTAATCTCTAAGATATTCCCGTCTCAATCAAATCTTAGTGTGAAGATATCTTTACCTATTTGCTTCTCTACTTTTAGCTTGAATCCCTTGAGCCTTTCAAGAGTTTATACTTGAATTTCATCAAATACACATAGACATTTCCGAGATAGTCATCAGTAAATGTGATGAAATAAGAGAAACTTCATCTACCATTAATTGACATGGGTCTACATACATCACTATATATTAGACCAATAATCATGCAGATATATCTCCCTTTCAGGTAAAAGGAGGTTTGGTCATTGTGCCTAACGAACATGATTTGCACTTCTCAAATGATTCAAAATCAATTCACTCTACCTATATATCTCTATGTAATTTTGGAATTGTATTTCATCAATATGACCAAGTCTGCAATGCCAGATTTAGGTATTATTTAGATAATCACTTTTATCCCTTTTAATTTCTATACTCATTATAGAATGTTTAGCATTTAGAAAATAAATGTCATTTTGTAGCTTACCATAACTATTAAGATTTTAATCAAGATAAATAGGAACAACAATTGTTCTCAACATTAAAATAATTCATGTCCAAACATGAAATTTATTTAATGTTCTAGTAATGGTGGGCACAAAGCAACATTTCTCTAATACTAAGTCAAAAAGCAATGGCAAGAAGCATGCTCCTACAAGCAATGTAGCAACCTTTGCCCATCTTCAACGTGTAGGTCAAATTTTTCCTTTCGCAGTGGTCTACTTCTATTTGGTTTCTCCATATTTGTATAAATATGAGATCTACATTTGGTATCAAATACCTTAGAAGCTCATGAAGTAGACGTAAGCCTTGCAATATTTCTTCCATTACCTCTTCATTCTATAAAACCAAGGATCCTTAGATTTGGTATTGTCCTTTTGCTTTGACGATCTTAGTCATATTGGATGCTTTTTGAAAGCCCCTTTAGACTTCCTCTTAATCTCTTTAGAGGAATCAATGGCTTGCCCACTTGTAACCTTAATAAAGGGCATAACAATCTTAAGCAGGTTAAGCAACTTAATGAGTGTGCATTCGAGCTTATTCATATCATAATTCATAATTAATATGAATAACTCTCTGATAGAGATTGCAGAGCTAAGTCAATACTTAGTTCATAGTTCATGATTGAACTCAATTGAGACACTTCTCAATGTCAATCATCTTCAGTATCTGAGCAGTGATTGTCACTTTGCATCGGTATAGTAGCTTGGAAGTCTCATATCCTTTCATACATGATTATTATCATACAAGTCTTTGAAATGATAAAATCATGTGTTAACATCTATACTCTCAGGTTACTTTCATAATTTAGGTGATATAGTTGCAAGTATCACATACGTTGAAATACTATTGTCATCACTGCTTTTATTATAGTAGCCACATCTTCCTTAATCGAGTCATCAGCAAGTATCTCTAGAAAATGGTCTACTTAAGGACATAACTAATTTTCTCATGCTTAAGAACAATTCTCATATTGCGGTGTCAATCAAGAAAATTTGGTTTGGTTGTTAGCATCCAATATGCCTCTTAAATGTATACGATTACTCAAGATTCAATTTAAATGACAAAAAGAAAAAGAATAATATATAACATGCATCAATCAATTTAACATGGACTTTTATTAAATTAATTATGCTCCCACTGTTTGACTCAAATTTATGACCCTCTCGCATAAATTTATGGAATCCATACTTGATTTCCAGTGGGTTAAGATCCCATCTATTATACCAAGACCTTGAGTGTATTAAGCAAATCTTAATATAACATTTGGTAGATACTATTATCGATTGTATCTCCATATAACTCTCAGATCATTAAGCTAGCAATTCTTTGTTTTCACATATCTTATAAACATACCTCTAAAATTTTATCTCTTTGAGTGTACTCAACATAAGATAAGTATTAGTTAAGTCAAACCCATCATTCAGAAATATCTAATATGTCATGGTGTCAAATATATCCCTAATGGACCAGCTTTGAGTGTACTCAACAAGTTGAGACGGTTTAGGACTCTGATTTTTCACTATAATAATGGAAGGTGAATAATAAATTAACTTAATATTTTATTGAGGGGTTTTACATTCAAAAGTCTCATCAACATCGATTTAATCATATATATAATTTATTACACATCAACCATGCAAATAAACATATATATAATATAATAATAGTATGAACGATTGTAGACTTTTACTATCTAGTCTTTCCGAGCCATAAGGAAGACTAGTTGGTCAATTCCTAGGGGTATAGTCAACGCATGATCTTCATGATTTTCTCATTTTCTCATGTCTTCAATTAGTTCAGTTGCAACATATATCCTATACTAGTTGGCATGAAAGCCTAAATGTAATTGGACTCCCATGCCCATAACAATAATAATAACAATAATGGATTAAGAGCTCGCAGACCCACAATAATGACAATAATAATGGACTAGCAAGTTCAAAATAATTAAGAGCTCACAGGCTCATAAAATGACAAGAATAAAGTCAACTATTCAACACATCCACATGGTCGAGTCCATAATCATCCACTAATAATACATTCATCCCATAAAATGTATTCATATATAATATTTAATATTATATGTAAATATATTTCGAGTTTCTAGCAATTAAAGTCGTCTAAACTATTTTAGACAAATAGATCGAAACAATTAAATAATTAATTAATCATATTAATCAATTAATTTAATTAGCGGGCATATTTAATCAAAATCAAATTTTAATTAGATATCAAATTAGAGTCCAACTCTAATTCCACAATTATAGGGCGGGACTATTTAATTAAAATCAAATTTTAATTAAATATCAAATTAGAGTGCAACTCTAATTTCAAAGCTTAAGGAGGTGGAATTTAATCAAAATCAAATTTTAATTAAATAGCAAGACTAGTGTCCAACTCTAATCCTAAGATTTAGGGTGAATATATTTAATTAAAATCAAATTTAATTTAAATACCAAATTAGAGTCCAACTCTAACTCCAAGAAAAATTTTGGGGCAAGAAAATTTAATTAAAAGTCAAATTAGAATCCAATTCTAATTTCAAGAATATATTCGGGTGAATAACTATTTAAAATCAAATTTGAATTAAGTATTAAATTAGAGTCCAACTCTAATTTAAATTGAATTAGTGTTTTAATCAAGGATAACACTCCTAAATGAAATAAAATTCAATTGGGGTCAAAGTTTAATATTTAAGTTAAAATCCAATTTTAACAAACTATAAAATGTCGTCAAATTTGAAATTTTAGGGTCAAACCCATTTAAAATCAAATTTAAAAGCATTTTAAAATTTAAATTTTAAACACTTTTGAAAGTTACAATTTGACCCAAGTTTTAAATTACAAATAGAGCCATTCAATTTTCAAAATTGCAAACCTGCCCTTCTCTAGAAAATGACATTTGACCATTTTTACATAATTGCACGTGGGGCCCATAATTATGCTAATTGCAACCCAAGCCCCCACCTCCAACTTTCCACCCGTTTTCTGAAAACCCTAAGTCCACCCAGTCGCCACCCCTTAGTTATACAACTGGAAGTCGCCATTGTTAAACAGTTAAAATCAATTTTAGGGGCTGCAACTGCCGTGCCACCGGCTGCCAGCCATTGTTCCAATCGATTTTCTACTCCGTTTTTCTGAAATCAAATTTTGAATATGAAAATTATTTTTCTTCATTGCTAGAAACATGAAAACAATAACAATAAACTTTTGATTGTTCCCAAATATCAAAATAATTTCTAAGAAACACAAAGTAGACTTTGATACCACCGTTGAGAATCTATGTAACACGCGCGGCGAAAAATTAAACAGATTTCAATTCCTACTATAGATCTCTTCTTGTTTAGATAGAAATTATGATATAGATAGTACCTTTTACGAGATCGGCAAACTCTTTTACTATTCGTTCTTTCCAACTATCTTGATTCGCCATTCATAGCTACTCAATTGTCCAACCTCTAATGAAAATCCACATAAAGAATAAGATTGTTGGAATCAGGGTTTTCTCCTCTTGTGCTAACAAGAATGAAAAATCCCTACAAATTGAAAACCCTAATCACTTATTTATATAAGTCCAAACAGGCTTGGCTTGACCCGGTCCAATATTTAATTAACTTATTTAATTAAATTCGGTCCGTGAATTAATTAATCCAATTAATTAATTCGGGCTTATAAATAAGTAACCCAATTGATTAATTTATCCAATGCTTGTTAAATTAATTAATTGACAAATCACAATTTTTCAGTTCTCCTTTTGTGTGCGACTCATTAATTTCTCAATCACGATACCTAAAGACGTGAAATATTATTTTGATCTAATCAAAATTAATAAATTAAAACACACTTTTAATTTATCACCAGTTCACACTCGTCGTCTTAGATTGACATATAGCAATGTGTCAGGGCAATACATGTGAAGAAAAATATCGCATGGTATGACAAAATCAAACTTGTTCGTTTATCATGAAATTATAATCCCTTTGTCAATATGATCCGATAAATTACGAGAATGGATAAGTGTCCATCTCAATTATCAATCGTATCTTTCATTCCACGATTAAGTCAATATAAGTCGTAAACACCTTTTCTACTTATGAGTACACTTTGGCCAAGGATTTCATTATCTTAACTGAATGAAATGTAAATCATAATCTCTTACTTTAAAGAGTGAAGAATCCTCTATTGACCATTCACAACCTTCATATAATTCTTAACATACTCGAACGACGTCGTATTAGCAACCCTTGGTAGAGAACCATCCAACATCACCAAAGTATGAATGTCCTCATATAAGGCACCATGATGACCTCAAGTCAAAAGACCAATTTCACTATCGAACGTTAGAGATTAATCACCGATACTCAGATAGTTATCCATGTGGAATCTCTCAACGGGTCTCCAATGTTTTGTTCTACAACAAAATATCCACGTGTTCATTTAAGTGTCACCACGCTTTAACTTGTGAAATCAGCTGCTTACTTCATGAGTAAGAAATACCATACGTGATGGTCGATTCGTAGTAACGATATCTGTATCTCGTTATTACTTACGACCATGAACGATTTAAGATTCAATCATATGTAATTTGTATCTCATAATCACATCTCCTTGTTATTAACAAATTACTAAAATTTGAATCTAGAGACTCAATTATTTAATTCAATTGAATATTAATCAATTAAATAACATATCTACCAAAAATCGCATCAACTATATTTTAAAAGTGTTCATATCTAAAGTTGATTGGACTTAGGGTATAACACTTACGTTTGGTTCGTGCATGTTGGAAGAGGCAAATTCTATTCTAAGTAGCTCAATGCGATTTCTTAAAAGAGGTTTTCCATTTCCTGTGAACCTTTTCGATGAGGTTCTGTTTGGAAAAATAGCTAAAAATACTTAAAAGGATTTGAAAGATAAATGTTCTTTTGAATGTGTGGAAAAAATTATTTATTTGGATGAAAATAAAATTGAGGTTTGAAGTGAAGCATTGATTTCCCTCAATTGAATTGGGATATTCAACATCAATGATTCATTTTTATAACTCAATTAGATATGTTTAACCTGGTTTCTCTAATCGGAAAATATGTCATTAAAATCAATTTAATTCAATTGTAATTCTAAAGATTAACCCTCTTGCTACAACATTCACACTTTTATTTACTAGATTAAGATTCAAAGAAAACCATATACATTAGGCATAAAGAAATAATGAATTACACCAGTAAAAATACATAAATGAGATTAAAACTTTAACAAGTATTTTAATCATTCAATGGAGAAAGCGTGACTGAATCTATGAAGGATACAATAAAAGTTTAGCCAATCTCAAAACACTTCTATGAAAAGAAGTGCTAAACCATAGCACTGTTTAAAATGAAAATTCTAAATCTATAAATCAAATAATGTTGGAATCATTGATTTCAATTGGGATCCTTCCTAGCTTCACCAAGATGTTTATTTATTTCCATGGAATTATTGGTCATCTCCTCTTGTTCTTACTTCTTTATTCTTCTTCCAAAAAATGTCCTTTTAGGTTGTCTTTCTCGTCCATTTAAAGTCTTCAAAAATTCGAATTTGAATGTGCCAAAAAAGAGTCCAAAAAGCTGAAAATTCCTTTTTTTCCATTACTTGCACCGCAGCGCCCATTATTGACGCTGCGGCACTCATTCTGCCGTTTGGGTAGTGTTCAGCTCCAAGCTGAGTGATTTTTTTTTTTATAAGGATCCATTCTTCATTTAAAAAAAAATAAAGTTAAATTCATGAATTGGATTATAAATTATCTTAAAGTAAATAGAAAAACACTTCAAGAACATGAATTAATTCCTATGATTTCTATTCAGTTTTTTGGCATGTTAACATAGTAATTTTGATGTTTAAAGTACACTTTCGTGCACCTATCAATGGTTAGCACCCAGCATATTGTTACCAGATTTCATTATCACGAAATGTTTCAGTTTTGTTTAATTTGCAACAGATACTTAACAAGTAGATGACATCTTTGTTCTTGATGGATAGAAGATGTTATAGATCGAGTTCAATTTCAGTAAACTGAATGACTTTTTTTCTTCAGCCCACAAAAATGTTGAACGCTCTAATTTTGAGCGTGAGATGTTTATTCTAATTGCAAGTTAACTATGATAACTTAGAAATGTCAAATTAATTGTGTTTTTTTTGTTATCGGTGCACTCTGCAAGTTTTCTTTTTTCCAAGTTATACATAATCATGCCAAACGCTTTCTGCTTTCCTAAAATTATACAAATGGCTCTTTCTACATTCAATTATTGATCCTCTAGTAATTGGGTTTATTTATTTCTTCAAGTTGGAGGAGTGTGTGTATTTTGTCTTATTTTCATGCTTGTTTAATTTGAACTTTGATATTCAATAAATCCGGAGGATGATGTTAAAATGGCTTGTTGGATTAATTATATCGACAACATAGTGATTTGTTCGACTCTAAATTAACTCGGACCATTGGAAGCAACTTAATTAATTAAGTGAAAATTACAGAGAGGCAGGTTTTTGAAGATTGCATTTCAAGAATTAAGTTTAAAATTTGCTTATACAAAAATCAGGTGATAATACAAATTTTTAGTATTAAAATATAATAATCATTAGATCATTCTCTCTCTACTTAATAATTAATCTTTTTTCTCTATCATCTCTTCACCCACTAATTCCGGTCACTCTCAAATCTCGTTTGATCCCCACCATTGTCGATTCCTCATCAACACCCAAGAAGCAACCGTACATCAGTCTACCTCCATCCCAACCTCCTTCATCGTTGATCTCGGTGACAAGGGAGATAAAAATGGTAGTTCATTTGATGGAAATGGCATTGGGATTAAAGGGGACATTGACATTGGTGCTAATGTTGAAGGAGATGATGGATCTTGTAGTGGAATTGACATTGGTATTCATCGTAGATTGGATATAGGTGGAGGCTTTGGTGGTGGTGCAGGTGGTAGAATAGGTGGAATTATTAGGGATGACAATTTGAACCGTTAAAATCGAAAATCGCGGTTAACTGAACCGAATAGGGCATAAAAAAACCAAACCGATGATGCAATGGGGTGGATATGGTATTTGATTTTAATGAACCAGTTCGTGATGGTGCGGGTATGGTATTTATGCCGTCGAACCGAAACCGAAATGATTACCCGCTTAAAAAAAAACCATTCTTTTATTAGGGATGGTAAGGTTTAGTGAGGAGAAAATTAATGAAGAGGTACATTTTTTTATTTAAATCTTTGTTAAAACTATTCTGGATTTGATAGTATCGTTGTATTCTCTATCGTTGTATTCTCTACTTACATTTTTTATTTACTATATAGGAATCAATTTTGAGTGATGACCTATGCTAGTAAGAGTTGTGGGAATAATGAAGATTGAATATGGTTAGGGTTAAAGCTTTTGAATTATTGAGCATGAATTAAGTAACTACAATTTTTTTTCAAATTCATTATCAACAATGTATTTTCTAATAAAATAATTATACAATTTAAAAAAAAAATTAACTATACAATTTTTAAAAATCACTTCTACAAAAATTATTCTAAAAACAAAAATCTCAAACTGTTACAAGGGTATCAAAGTAAATTATTCTTTGAATTATTGAGCATGAATCAAGTAACTACAATGCACTAGAATCAAGAATGAAGAAAAAGTTTAGTATTATTATATGCATAATATTGTTTGTTAAATTTGTATCTTGCAATTGAAATTTGGGATAATATTTGCATTTTCGTTTGAAATATTGTATTTTAGTTTTCATTGATTTTCTTTTCATAAATTGTTTTATATCAATTTGAAGGATGGACCTACAAAAAATAATTTATTTTCGTGGTTATTAACCGAACCGAATCGACCTGAACCGAGATACGAATCGAACCGAATCGAGCTGAACCAAGATACAAACCGAACCGATTTACGTGGTTATGGTGCGGTTATGGTATGACAAAAAAATTGACGGTTCGGTGATGATTTTGGCTGAACCGAACTGAAACCGATCCATTGCCATCCCTAAGAATTATGTATTAGAGGTAGGCTGGAGGTGGATTGCAAGCTGGAAGAGGAGGAGGTGGTGATGGTCATGGTCATGGTCATGGTGCTCCTACAGGTAATGCTGGCTTAGGTGGTGACATTGGACCTAGTGGAGAATTTAGTGGCAGAGGTAGAGTGGTGGAGGAGCTCCTTGAAGATGCGTGTTCATCTCATTTGCAGTTTGATAATCATGACAAATACTATTAATGGCATTACTCCTTATGGGATTAAGAATGTTTGTAGTGAAATCATATCTTTTAGTGTTATATTCGAGTTGATTTTATGTCTTTTTCATCTACATTTTTTCAATAGGAAAAATAGGCTCTCTTTTTTATTTTCTCGCTAGTCATTGTGCATAAGTTACAGATCAATGTCCATAGGTCACAAATCACTGATTTATGGTCACAGTCACAATTTACAAGTCACATATTGTATTGTATAGGTCACAAATCAATGTCAACATATTACAAATCAAAATTAACTAGTCACGGATTATATGTTACATGCCTCCATGCACTGATAATAGGTAATAAATTTAAGTTCACAAGTCACAATTCATATTTTATAGGTCACAGGTACCAGTTCGCATGTTACATGTTGAATAGAACTATTCACAAATCATTGATTTATTTTTACAGGTCATAGTTACACTTAACAATTCACAAGTCATAGATCATATGTCACATGTCTTTATGCACAGATAACAGGTCACAGATTCAAATTTACATCTCACAATTAATATATTATAGGTCACATGTAATAGGTCATAGGTTACAAGTCATATTATATAGGTAACAGATAAATTTTCATAGGTAACAAATGATAGTGAACTGGTCACAAGCTATTGAATCAATATCACAAGTAACAGTTTGCACGTCACATATCATGTGCATGTCACAAGTTACAGATCCAAAGGGGACGAGTCATAGGCCATTGGATCAATATCACAAATAATAGTGTATATGTCACATGTCACATGTTACAGTTCACAGGTCATATATCATACTGCAAAGGTTACAGATCCATATCAACAAGTCACATATCACAAAACATTGGTCATGGTCCATTGGATAAATATCATAGGTAATAATGGATCTTTTCAATTTTCGTCACAGCAATTCATAGTTTATAGGCCAATGGATCTTTTCGAATCACAATTTACAGGCCAATGGAAAATTTCAATTTCTGTCATAAAACTTACAATTGCAGCGTCAACACTATTTCATAAATTCAAAAATTGGAAGATCTAGCAACAATACAATGTTATCCATAGCCAACTGTGACTTTGAAACTCTTCAAATCTACTTTGAGATGATCAACAATCTCAATTCACTACTGCTAATATAACTTATGATTGTAACCGTTGCCTTCAAAAATTCTGATACACAATGCCGACAACTTTCAATTTTTCACCTCAATTGTTCGACGGTTTCAAATAACCAAATTCTGCTAATGGTAGTTGAAATTATTTGCTCCAAAAATTTATTTGTAGATTCTTTCTTTGTATAATCATGACTGTTAAAATAGAGAGTCCTGTTTGAAATGGAAACATGTATAACTAAATGCATTTTAGGGATGTGTGTGTGTGTGTGTGTAACTTGACTTCTGAATATTTGAACATTGTTTCTTAAAAAACGAAATAGAATATAGTAAACATTTTATTTATGTATTGTTTCCATTAATTAATGTTGCTCATGACCCAATTTATTTGAGGATGGCCCATTTGCATTAAGTCTTGGTATTGGTTTGTTAGGCGATTCACTCCGCAACACTTGGCCCAATTAGCAGTTACGTTACCTAAGTCTTTATATCCATCCTTCATTTGCCTTAGCCGTTTATGTGAGTGCAATGGAGTAGAAGGGCAGCTATTTTGGGTGATTGGATTTCAACCATTGCTGCTTCTTTTTCTTCTTTCTCCCTTTGTGATATTGCTACCTCCATCTTTATCCTTTGTGGATTATTTTGTGGCAACCGAAGTAAAGTTGTGTTCAGGGTTTTTCAAGCCTCTCTTTGATGTTGATCGAGCTCAGTTTTGCAAGATTTGAAGTATTTTCCGCTACAATTGGTATCAAAGCGAGGCTTTAGTAATTAGGTTTATTTATTTGATCAAGTTGGAGGAGTTGGAGAGAAGTGTGGATATTTCTTCTTATTTTCATACTTGCTTAAACTTTGAGAGATATGTTTGCGGGATATAATGCTAAAATGCATGTAAACTAAATGTTAAACTAACTGCTAGCCATTTTTTAGGAAAATCAAGCTGAGTTTTAAGTTTACTACATTGGAAACTAATGTATTAATGTAGTTGTAACATTTATTATAATTACAGTTATCTTTCATTTATATTTGTTTATATGATCTGAAACATAGTTCATCTCTGCTATTTATTATTTATAAGACTCATCATATCCTTTTCTACTAGTTCATGGATCTTCATTTTCTATCTTCTTATCCCAAACCATACCATATAGCTCCATCACGGTAAGAACTGCATGCGACATACTAGGCGAAAGAAAATCGTCGACAAAAGAGTAAATTATTTACTCAATTTTATCAAAAGAACGTAAGATTAACCCAAAGACAAAATGAGCTAGAATATTTGGCAATAAATGTTTGCCGAGATAACCCCCATTTGCACATCACCCTTGGGATTGATGTTTTGTGCAAAACCCTATTGGTAAAAATCCTTTTTTGACTCTCTCTTTACTCCTATATTTGCTTCTCATTAGTTTTGAAAGTTGTTGGAATTTGTGGAAAATATTTATAGGTGTAAATTGGAAAAATCTCCAATTGGTGAGTAACTAGTAATGACTCTTCAATTGCAAATAGTACATATCTAAGAGTTATGTAGTTTCGTAATGGGTGTGACCTTTTGATAAGGTATAATCTAGACCATCAATATAAAATGATGCGATCTAATGGTTGAAATGAATTTATGCCAAAGGATGTGACTGTTCGAAAAGACGTGTGAAAATCTATAAATATGACCCTCCTAATTCCATTTTACACTCCAAATCAATTTTATATAATTGATTTCTAATTCTTTTCCTCTCCAAATTATTCCAAAATAATTTTCAAATTATTTTGAGCTTTGCCTTCGATATTTAATATTCAATATCTTCCATTCTAAAAGAGTACAGTCAAGCACTAGTTCGCCCAACAAAATTATGTTGTGCTATATTAATTTTGAAAGAAGTGTTGTATCTTGGTAGATGGACGTTCATAACTCACTTAATTTTATCTCTTTCCAATTTCTACATTTTTTACATTTGAATAAGTCATGATTTGCTCATTTTTATGCACATACCATGATTTGCTAAGGTAAAGGCATAAAAATTGAAAGAATACATAAAAGGATGGGTAGCATATACATGACCTTTAATAAATGAAATATGCAACAAATGTCTCAAAACTAAATGAAAGCAACAGTAAATGAAATGTGTATAATGACTAAGTGAAAGCTACTTAAGGGTACTCTCAAGGATAAATGATCAAGTGGTAAGATAATTTCATCGATTAGGTCGTGCGTTTGGACTAATACATTTTGGGATTGTAATAGTCAGTAATATCGGGCTCACTCATTGGAGAAGGGTCCCGTCTAAGAAAAGGTTCCCACCTAGGTAAAATAGGCTTTTCTATGTGTCGTGGTAAATGCAGCCGCATCTAATCTCATGGTACTCATCATTGCTAAATCCACTGCAAGTACAAGTGAACTACTGAGTAAATGTACATTTGACTTTGTGTTCTGCATGCAATCTCCAAGACCTATACCATCTATGTCACCTTGCATATGTGCCTTCGCCTTATCTTGGATAAGGACTATGATAGAAGGACTAGATGAAGGTGTAGAAGTCTGACCCTGTGAAGTTAGGACAATTGTCCCTCGCTAAAGAGCTTCAAGTTCAATGGCATGTCCCATGGTAATTCTGGCCTTCAAGCCATTCGTCTTCCTGATATGGTCAATCATCATTTGCTTGGCCTAAGGTAAGGTCTTTTTACGGTGGAACCTAACCCCTGTGATGATTGAGTATCCTCTGTATGTGTTCCATCAATGAAGAACTTATTTGTGTAAGTTCAAGAGGTGCCTCAGTAATGGGGTTGGGAATAACAACTGTAGTAACAGTAGTGAGAAAAAGTACATTGATGGGAGCCTTAACCGGTAGTACATCTAGTGTAGACTCAGCAACCAAATGTACAACTGGTGGTACTTCTAGAACAATTATGATAGGGATAGAGGTAGGAATTGTCAATGTAAATGTAGGCCCTATCACAACTGCCACAGTAGTAGTGGGAAGCATAGAAGGCGCTACTAAAACTGGCACTCACCATTTCCTCGACTCCACAAAAGTCACATTGCCTTTACCTTTGTTAGCTCTAGTAGCAGAAGGCTAAACAAAATGAGGTACAACAACTGAGAGGGGAAGAATAGATGTACCCAAAGTATACTGATCATAAGAATGGCCCAAGTATCTACTAGAGAAACAAAAAACCAGTTAATTCTCATAAATAACTGTCTACCAGAAGCTATGTTTGCCAGTATGTTTAATCCAAAACCCGTCGGGCAACTAAAGCCCTAAATTCACCTCATCGCTGGTTATCTAAAGTCAAGGGTGGCCTTATCAATTCTCAGGGGTATTCCTATTACCCTAGATAAGCACCAAAAAAAAAAAAAAAAAAAAAAAAAAAAAAAAAAAAAAAAAAAAAATTTTTTTTTTCCCAAAAAAAAAAAAAAAAAAAAAAAAAAACACATTCACTCCTTGGCACGCAAACATACTGATAAGTGTCTTTTGTACACTTATTCAGACTATATAACTAAGCTTTTATGTCGTTAAATTATTAAATTTTACTTGACTTAGGTTAATATTCTTTTGTTTTTAGTTAAGAACTCGTTCGAAGCACTTGGAAAAGAAAGGATGATGAAAATGAATGAAATGGGCAAGTTCAATACTTTGGAAATTGAAGGGCATAAATTGAATTGAAGAAGACATGGCTGTACAATTTAGTGGGCTATAGGACTAAAATTCATTAATTGGAAAAGACGATGCCTTGATGAGAAATATCTATTTGGGCTCCAAACCAATTTGAAAAGTGATATAAGTTTAATTGGGTCTAGACCAATTGTAATGGAATTGAAATTGGGCCTCGTAATGGGAGAACGTGGGCTGAAGTTGTTTTAGATGCACATTGGTGGGCGCCTAATTTGAGGGAGTTAACAAAAAGAAACATACAAATAGAAAGAAAACGGCGGCTGTGGCAGATATATATATACGCGAAGACATATACACGGAAAAGAGGGCCGAGTTGGACGAGAAAATCTTGCACAAAAACAGAGAATTGGCATCAGCTTTGGAAGAGAAAAAGTGGGTGGCTGCGTGGATTTATATACAGGGAATTGGGCTAAAAATTGGTGATAAAACACACGCATACAAAGTTGGTGGAAATACGAGTTTGAGAAATTATTCACGTTGGGTCGAGTTTCGGTGATGCCTTTTATCCTTTCTTGGTTTAGTTTCAACATTATGCTAAGCTAAATTATTTCATACTAGGATTTGCGATGAACATTGTATTATGAACCCCTAATTTTGAATTTTATTTATTTTGACGTTAAAACACGTTTTTAATCATTGAATGATTGGCATAGATTTTATTTTCTCTACAATTATATGCGCAATAGTTGTATGAGTTTTGTGGCTTGTTTTACTCTCAAGAGATGAAAAATAAGTTAGACATTATGTTAATTGTCGTAAAATCTCATAGGAATAGAAATATACCGCTATGATTTACGTGATTTTTAAGTATTCATAAATCTTTAATGCATTTTTATATATTCACATCTGTCATAAAAATATAGTTGGGTCACATGTAGAAATATGTTTAATTCTACTTGAGAAAGATTGTTAAATAAATTAGGATTATTAGTCTTCATAATTGAATCGTGTTGTCAATTTTATAAAATTCGGGTTAAAAGGGATTAATATAAGGGGATTCAAGATTCTAGTACACATTTCTTCATTATATTTTTATAAAACTTGCATTTAGCTATAATCACGCACTTAGTTTAGTTAACTTAGGCCTTACATTTATAAGTAGGTTATTAAATCATAATTTAGTTAACGAAAAATCACGAATTTCTATTGTTTCAGTTAAGACGAAGATAAGTTAAATTTAAACTAATACCATCTCTGTGGGATGATATTTGGACTCAAAATCCACTTCATTACTTTTTAACGAGTCCTACACTTACGATAATTTTAATTCGAACAATAATGTCGTGAACATGTACTAAAAGCAAGGTGAATGATACCAGTATGGGAACTATCAGAGTCTCTTCCTCAAGTCTGAAGTCACATGTCCAATTAAGGACCCTCATCAGATACTCATCAATGTACACGTAGGCATTAGGAAAAGCCTACTATAGTCCACATCGTGATTAAGGTGAATCAGTATGTATGTGGTGTCAATCAATCCCACATCAAAACAACAATGGAACTTAAATTTAGAAAATATCTCACATACCTTCCTCGTGGTCGGCTTGCAATCGAGAAATTTTCCTACAAGTTGTAGTTGTAGGGATCAGCCAAAATTGTCACTCTCGAATCAATCAGATCAACAACCAGCTCACCAAAATGAATAAAATTCCTTAGACGCGAACCCAATTGTAGAAGAGGTATTGGTAGCCTGTAATGCAAATGAATTTCGTAAATTCCTCTCAGCCTAAGATAGGCTCGAGCCATCGGAAACTACTATATCATCAGTCTTTCGAACCCTGATTGAGCACTATTTGGGCTTCATATGAGAAAATCTATGATGATTGTTGCGTATTGTCATACTTGGCCAATCCACCTGGGCCAATGGCCCACTCATGCCGAACCACGTGGCACTCCAGCCGAGGTGGCAATGGCCGAAGCCCTTCAAGCCAAAGTCCACTGACCGAGGCTCCCTTTTACCGAGGTCTGTGAATGTAACCGAGGTCCACATGCTGAGGCCTATGAGCCGATGCCATGATACTAAAGCTAGTTGAAGTTAGCTGAAACCCTTAAGTGGAAGTATTGTATGAAATGCCCTAAGCCTCAAAGCTGATGCAGGAGCCTCTAAACCACAAAGGAGCATCCTCCATGATCACTTCTCCTAAGAGATCGCCTACACAAAGATCTTATTCGAATGATTGATGGAATGTTTGTCATAAGCATAAAGGTCAAGTCTTGTCACTAGTATGAGGGCTCTGCACAAGCAATAAATGCACCACAAGCTAGCAAGTCAAACCTCATGCCTAGGATAAGATGTTTGAATCGAAGAGATGAAGCCACGTGCTACCTCATCCAAGGGCTCCCATTTCACGTGTACCACTATAAATACTTCCCTTGTATAACATCAAAAGGCTAATGCAAGAATCAATACAAAGAGCTACACTTTACTCAACTCTCTCTCTTTTACTTTCAATATACAAATCGAGTTTATACACATTTATATATACATTTACGAACACCGATTGGTAATTATTATACAATCGGATCATGAACAACCCGCCGGATTCCAAACGTCACCATCCTGCATCGTTGGGCTACTCCCACACCTTTTGAACGGTTCGTTTTAACCGTCCACGTGTCTTAGCATGTTGGACATTCGTCCACATGCGGCATCTGTTGGCAACATTTTTTGGGGTCAACAGATTGACACCGTCTGTAGGAAACCATACCATAACCACGAGCAATCTTGTGGTAAAAGCTTACTGAAAAGACATTTGGGCAACCCCCCTTAAAAAAGGATTTGTTCTTGGAAAAGAACAGGAGGAAGCCTCATTACTTAGCGAAATCTGAAGTCTGATAAAAGAAAATGAGCTCCAATGAAGATACTCCCCCCAGGAGGGTAAGAGAAAACACGAACGTGCCTCCTCAACCTGCTGCCCCAGCAGCTCGACAGAGACTCCACCACCACCAAAGAAGAGGTGGGATGCGTGCGACGGCATGATTATCAAGAGAAATGGCCACCATGGCAGCCAACATGAGGGATATTGCTAGCCAAAACTTGGCTATGAGGGAGCTTATGGCCCAAATGTAGGGCCAGGGAGGCTTCCCCATTCCTCCATATGCCCCCCAAGGGCACTACCAGCAAGAGGATAAAGTTCAAAGTCATAGAGCTGCCACGCCAGACTATGGCCGAGGTGGAAGCCTATTTGAAAGGGAAGTGGAAGTTGATGTTTCTTCTAACTACGCTTCTGGCCGACCCACCGAGGTCCAAATGAGCTATGATAATTTTCCACCTCCTTATGAGCAAGATCCAAGACATAGGAGGACAGGAAGTATTTTTGACAGAATCAGCCCCACCGAACCGTAGCTCAGGCAATAGCAGGCTCAACAGCCTTGGACAAGGCCACCTCCTCCACCTCCAATGCCCCAGCAGCCGGAGAGAATGCATGAAAATGCCCCCCGTGTTGCTCTACCTAGAAATAAGCAGCAGAGGAGGGAGGAAGAAGCTAGGGACCGCCCCGGAACCTCTCACCAACAGCCAGGGTATGAGGCTGATGAGTACGACTCTGATGAACAGCAGAGGTCCTGCAACTTGGACGATGATGATGAGAATCTACCATTCTCAAGGAAACTAAGGAATGCCCAGGTCCCAAGCAACTATGTTATGCCAAAAATACCAAAGTACGACGGAAGAGGCGACCCGGAGAATCACCTGAATCTTATAAAACTCACATGAGCCTAAGGGACGCCACCCCAGTCGTGAAGTGCAGAGCCTTCCATTTAACGCTTAATGGAGCGGCTGAAATTTAGTATAGCAGATTGCCACCTGGGAGCATTAGAAGCTAGCCCGAGTTCAAGACAACATTCTTGAAGAGGTTCGCGGTGAGCAAAGAAGGAAAGGCTCCCATCCAACGTCTCCAGGATATGAGACAAGCACATGGGGAGTCCCTAAAGAACTTCTTATCACGCTTTACCGATGAGATGATGTACTGCGTACAAGTCACTGACTAAGAGGCACTATTCGCATTGAGGGGAGGTCCGAACATGAATACCTTATTCTGGAGGGACGTACAGAATCAAGACCCCACCACCTATGACGCCCTACTCGAAATGATGAGAAGGGAGATCATCAATGAAGAATTGATTAAGCATAGGAACAATGCAAGTAGAGACCTCCCACCTCCCTAAAGACAGCGCGTTAGAGGCCCGACCTCCCACCTGATGGGCTACCAAATGAACTAGGCCGGTAACGAGAACTCTGGCCAAGCACTTGCCACCACCACTTTGAATGCGGTTCCCACCTTGGCATATGAAGATGTTAACCCGATTACTGACCCCCATCAGATGGAGGCCCAACAGACACCCCGTTGGGGAAGAGGCCGAGGCCGAGTTCTAGACCTAGAAATAGGTCAAATTCGAACCCCCAAGATACTGTATGCACCACAGGTCCTACGGGCATGACACGGTGGATTGCATAGACTATGCACAACGTTCCCGGCAGGAACCTGCTAGAGACAAACATGATTCGCCCCAATCGAACAGGCCCCCGCCCAGGCACAACAACCGACGTGGGAGTGAGGAGGCCGCTCCTCGTCAAAGGGATGTATCCCCACGGTAAAGGAAGCATGATGCAGAGTGGCCCAGGGAAGGGCGTAGGCACCGAAGAAATCGGCAAGCTCGAGATGAAGCCCCTATCCACAAGGTGGATACTATATTTGGAGGTCCGTATGTTAACGGTGAAACACGAAACGCCAAAAGGAATTATGCTCGGGAGGCTAAACACCCCTCTTTGACAAGCTACATTGTGGGTAGTAGCTCCTGAAGAAACCAAGTTCCACCCATTGTCTTCACCTAGGAAGACGCCAAGGGGGTTCATTACCCCCATTGCGATGCACTTGTGGTGAAGGCTGTCATAGCCCGGAATGGGCTCAAACGAATGTTAGTTGACAACGGCAGCTCCATCAATATTCTATTCGGATCCGCCTTTGACAAGATAATATTGGATCATCGCTGACGCCCACTACCACTCTATTGTACGGATTTACCGGAGATAGCATCACTCCAAGGGGAAAGATAACACTTGTAGTGGAGATGGGAGAATCCCCACGAACAACGATGAACTTCATGGAGTTCCTCATTGTCGATAGCCGGTCTGCTTACCATGGAGTGTTGGGCAGACTAGCCTAAAGGAATTGGGAGCAGTCACCTCCATCCACAACCTATGTATGAAATTCCCGATAGAAAATGGGGTGGCAACAGTGAGAGGCGACCAAAGAGGCTCGAGAGAGTGCTATCTAAGCTCCATCAAGAAGGTAGAGCCCCGGGACGTCCATGTAATCATAGCTGATATCGTCATGGCTGATGTCCCAGGTGATGCTCCCACCGAACAAGAAGATGTTGATATGATCGACGCACCACCTAATCCGGAGGTGCTGGTCATTGATGAGATTGACCCCCGCATAATGGAACACAGGCCTCAAGCATCCCCGGTAGAGGAACTTGAGAGCTTCTCGGTAGACCCTCGAGACCCATCAAAGGTGCTGAAGGTAGGCAAATGCCTATCCAACATTCTGAAGGAAAATATTAAGGATTTCCTGAGCAAGAATCTTGATGTCTTTGCCTGGAAGCATGAGGACATGGTAGGCATAGACCCCAAGGTCAGCTGCCACCACCTGAAAATCAATCCTAAGGTTACTCCCGCATAGACAAAAAAGGAGAGCCCTCAATCCTGAGAGGTATGAGGCCCTAAAGGAAAAAGTTCAGAAGCTCATCCAAAATGGCTTCATCAGGGAGGCAACCTACCCGAAGTGGGTCTCCAACCCGATTTTAGTAAAGAAACACAACGGCAAGTGGAGGGTGTGCATCGACTTCACCAACCTCAATAGAGCTTGCCCGAAAGACAGCTTTCCACTCCCAAGGATTGACCAACTAGTAGACTCTACGGCTGGGCATGAGTTGTTGAACTTCATGGACACGTACTCCGGCTACAACCAAATCCCCATGCACTCGGCCGATGAAGAGCACACCTCTTTCATCACGGACCGAGGCCTCTATTGTTATAGAATGATGCCCTTCGGATTGAAAAACGCCGGAGCAACCTACCAAAGACTCGTAAACAAGATGTTTATGGACCTCATTGGCGGAACAATGGAGGTCTACGTAGATGACATGCTAGTAAAAAGTTTGGAGGCTGAGGACCACATAACGCACCTCAACATCACTTTCCAAATCCTAAGAAGGTATAGGATGAGACTCAACCCCCTCAAGTGCGCCTTTGGGGTAGCCTCCGAAAAATTCTTGGGGTACATGGTCAACCAACAAGGAATTGAGGCCAACCCCAAGAAGATTGAGGTTCTATGCAAGATGAGGTCCCCCCCAAAAGCCAAAGGAGGTGCAAAGTCTTAATGGGCGAGTGGCCGCACTTAGCCGCTTCGTTTCCAAAGCTACAGACAAATGCCTCCCATTTTTTAAAGTACTGAAGGCTGGGAAGAAATTCCAGTGGACTGGGGAATGTGAAGAGGCCTTCCAATGCCTGAAAAGGCACCTGGGATAGGCCCCCCTCCTCTCCAAATCGAAGCCCGGTGATATCCTACAACTATATTTGGCCATCTCCAATGAGGCCATCAGCTCGGTTCTGATACGAGAAGAAGGGTCTACCCAACTCCCTGTATACTACACAAGTAAAGCGCTCCCGTCGTCGAAAACCCGTTACCCCGATATGGAGAAGCTCGCTTTGGCCTTGATCACAGCCTCTAGGAAATTGAGACCCTACTTCCAAGCTCACATCATCCATATACTGACAAACTTTCCCCTGAGGCAGGTACTCCGAAAGCCCGATGCCTCAGGAAGGTTATTGAATGGGCAGTGGAACTAAGTGAATTTGACCTTGTGTTCAAGGCTAGGGCAGCCATAAAAGGGCAAGCCTTGGCTGACTTTGTGGCTGAATTCGCCAACCTACCCGAGGTGGATGAAATCATGGAACCCGCCGAGCCCCCACGTGGAATCTCTTCGTCGATGGGTCAACTGGGAATGTCAGCTCAGGTGCCGGGGTTGTCCTCATCAGCCCCGAAGGGCACAAACTCACCTCGACGGTGAGGCTCAGATTCAAACCTACCAATAACGTAGCAGAATATGAGGCATTTCTTGCGGGCCTCAGGCTGGCCACCGAAATGCAAGTAAAGAGGCTACTAATCAGTAGTAACTCCCAGCTGATTGTTAGCTAGGTCAATGGTAACTTCTTAGCCAAAGACAAAACGATGGCTTCCTATCTGAAAATGGTGATGAACCTCATCCCATCTTACGAAAAGTTTAAGTTGATCCAGATCCCCCGCATCGAAAATGTGCATGCGGATGCACTCTCGAAGCTGGCTAGTAGCAAGGACTCAGAGCTACTCACAGTAGTACCTATTGAGCACCTCCTCCTGCCTTCGATCGAGGCCCCAACTGTAATGTAGATCACTGGAACTCCCACTTGGATGCAACCAATCATAGCATACCTCAAAGACCAAGTACTGCCAACTAACAAGAATGAGGCTTACAAGCTAAGAAAGAGGTCAGCTTAATTCCTCTTCATTGATGACATTCTCTACAAGAGGAGCTTCTCCTCCCCACTCCTACGGTGGGTCGGAGGAGAAGAGGCTACCTACATATTGAGAGAAGCCCATGAGGGCGTGTACGGCAACCACTTTGGAGGTCTATCTCTGGCACAAAAAATATTGAGGCAGGGGTACTACTGGCCTACCCTAAAGCGGGATGCCCTCGAGTTTGTACAAAAATGCGATAAATGCCAGCGCTTCTCTCCGGTACAGAGACAACCATTGCAGGATTTGACCGTCGTCTCTAGCCCCTGGCCTTTCTCAAAATAGGGTGTGGACTTCATAGGTCCCCTACCTAAAAGTCGAGGAGGGGCAAGTTTTGCAATTGTGGCTATTGATTACTTCACAAAGTGCGTCGAAGCTGAGCCACTGGCAAAAATCACTGAAGCCAACACCTCCAAGTTCTTATGAAAAAATATTATTTGCCGGTTCAGAATTCCCTACTCAATTGTCTCAGACAATGGTAGACAGTTTGACAACAAGAAGGTTAGAGAATTATGCGAAGAGCTCGGCATAAAGAAGCACTTCTCCACACCTCACCACCCACAAGTGAATGGCCAAGTTGAGGCCGTGAACAAGATAATCAAGCACGTCTTGAAAAGGAAGCTTGATGTATCAAAAGGAGCCTGGGTTGATGAGCTGCCCCAAGTCCTTTGGGCGATCCGAACCACCACCAGGACCCCAACAGGGGAAACACCCTTCCTCATGGCATATGGAACTGAGGCGATAAGCCCCGTGAAGGTCGGACTTCCATCCCCAAGACGTCTGCACTTCAGCGAGATAACCAACGACGAGCTTCGAAGGTTCGACCTCGATTTCATCAAAGAAAGAAGAGATGACTCCCAATTGAAGCTCGACACATATCAGAGAAAGGTGACAAGGTACTTCAACTCAAAAGTCAAGAAGAGGTCATTCCGAATCAACGACCTTGTACTCAGGAGGGTCTTCCTGTCCTCAAAAGAATCTGGTTTCGGTTCCCTAGGCCCAAACTGGGAAGGACCATACAAAATCAGAGAAGAGGTTTGACCTGGATTGAAGACATGAATGGCAAGGCACAACCCCGTCCATGGAACATTGAACACCTCAGAATCTATTACCAGTAAATGTACTATCTTGCTGGATGACTTTTCCTAGCCTTTGTAGCATTTCTATGGTTCAATAAAATTTAGTGATTAAATTGACGTGTTGTACTACCTCGTCACCTCGGAGGAGAGGCTCATGTCCCAACTCTGGACCACCTCGCTTGAACTCCAAGGCGCTAGCACATGCCTCCCCATAGCCAGGCTAAACGCCAAGGAGAGAAGCCTCAACATGGCTGCACCATCCACCATGTCTGGGATACGTCGTCACCTCGAAGGAGAGGCTTAAGTCCCAACTCTGGGCCACCTCGCTCGAACTCCGAGGCGCTAGCACATGGCTCTCCATGGCCAGGCTGAACGCCAAGGGGAGAAGCCTCAACATGGCTGCACCATCCACCATATCTGGGATGCGTCATCACCTGGGAGGAGAGGATTAAGTCCCAACTCTGGGCCACCTCGCTTGAACTCCGAGGCGCTAGCACATGCCTCCCCATGGCCAGGCTAAACGCCAAGGGGAGAAGCCTCAACATGGCTGCACCATCCATCATGTCTGGGATGCGTCGTAACCTTGGAGGAAAGGCTCGCGTCCCACCTTTGGGCCACCTCACTTGAACTCCGAGACTCTAGCACATGCCTCCCTTTGGCAAGGCTGAACGCCAATGGGAGAAGCCACCTCACTTGCATTCCGAAGCCCATACAGACCGAGGCTCATGCAGTTGTTCATTTGCTTAAGTCCGAGGCTCATACATTTATTATGCTTAAGAAAAGTCGATTTGCTTAAGTCCGAGGCTCATACAGTTATTATGCTTAAGAAAAGTCCATTTGCTTAAGTTATTATGCTTAAGAAAAGTCCATTTGCTTAAGTCCGAGACTAATACAGTTATTATGCTTAAGGAAAGTTCATTTGCTTAAGTTCGAGACTCATACAGTTGTTCAATCTAGTTGTTTAAAGTGATTGAAGTTAAGGTACCAAGTTAAAGTTATGTTGTTAGTGCTTCTGTCAACTTTTAAGTTCATTTGCTTAACGAGGTGCGTACACTTGGATAAAGAAACAACAATGAATGAAAAAGGCATTATATTGATCTTCAATAAAGATTACAAAAGTGGGCCTCAGGCCATTACATTCGAGAGACTGAAAAGAAAACTAATCTAAGCCTGGGTAGATGAGAGAGGTGCTTCAGTACTTGGGGCTTCAGCAGCTTGAGTATCGGCATTGGTCTCCTCTACCTCAGCTGCTTTTTTACCCTGCACCTCCTCAGCAGGGGTCTGAGGTACCTCATCCACGAATTCAAACCTGAGTTAAGTCAGATCCAAATTGGGATACAGTTCCTCTGCCCGCTCCATCACCTCAGCATAGGCAAAGTTTCTCCAGTAAGCACTGAAGCTCTTATACTCCTCTGTGTTATGGAAGTTGGCGACGTACTCCTGCACCGCCTCCTTCCCCGCCTATTGAGCCTCCTCTCTGGCATAGGAGGCATCATCTACACACCACTTAATTTGGGTTTCCAAGAAATGGTAAGCCTCTTGGGCACCCGCCAAGGAGAGATTTGCCTTCTCCAGGGCCTCGACGGTCACTTTCTGGTGCTCATTGGAGACCTCCATCCTCTTTGTCAAGGAGGCCACCTCGCACTGTGACTTATGGACTTCCTTCTTTAAGGCCTCAATCTGGGCCAAGGCAGACTCCAGCTTGGCCAATTCTTCAAATTTTTGGGCCCTGGCTTCTTCCACCTCGGCCCTAGTTGCCTTCAACTCCTCTGCGAGGGAGGCTGTCTTCTCCTCCGAAGACTGGGTCCATGTCTGAAAATCACTCAAGGCCTCCCTGCATTCAAGTGTGATGCCAAAGGTTCTGACGCTTTGGCTCACCAAAGCCCTCGTCAGGTCTGTGGCATCGTAGGAGGAGGTGTGCAGCTGCCACCTATCTGTCCAAAATCGGTAAAAGTTTTCTGTGGCGCTCCGAACCTCCTGGGGAAGAGCCTCCACTAAGGCTGGGGCCAAGGTCTCCTCCCTTCTAGCTAGGAAGCTTGGAGACTTTTCCTTCTCTCGAACAGGCTTCTGTTTTGCTGCCTTCTCCTCAGCAGCCTCAGCAGCTCTCCTCGCAGCCTCCTCTCTGGCCTCCTCAGCCTCGGCCTCTCTGACCATCTCTATTTTGATGGCTTTGGAGGCGGATGTGAGCAGTTTCGGCTCGCCCGTTGATTTAGCCTCGTGGGACACTGATGTCCCAAATTTTCTTGACGAGCTGGTGGCGTGCACTAGCTTCCTCCTCTTCGCCTCCTCAGGGACTTTCTCTTTCCCCTGAGGCTCTTTAGGCTTCTCATGCCTCTAAGGAGCCCCCTCCTCAGAATCCTTTGGAGTGCTATCCTTCAAAAGGCGTTCCACCCTTTCTCGGACCTCCTTAGCCCCACTGGACCCCGGCTTCAGGGACCTCGCCTTGACAGTGGTTGTGGTCTTCAGAATAGTAGCCATGTCTGGAGCTGGGTACTCCCTCCTCTTGAATTTATCTGCATAGCACGCTAGGTCAGTACATCAATATCAAAACAAAAGAACAAGAAAATTTATAACTGTGGGAGCTTCGTACCTCTGGAAGCCATCAGTCCAAAATCCAGGAAGTAGCGACTCCTGTCGATCATGTGGTCGAAGTGGTGGAGCTTCAGAGGCCTTTTGTAGATGTCCTCTATTACCTCGAACTCTTCCTTACTTAGCTCAAACCTCGTACTACAATCTGCAATGGAAGCCCCAACAGTTAGAAAATTTCAAGTGCTCAATTCAGAAGTACAAGCAGGGGCTGGGAGACTCACGAGCTTCGTAGTACTGGGTCGGCACTGTGCAAGAAAAGGCCTTGTCCTCCTCCACTGCCTGCCACTTTCCTCGCACCCAGAACCAGGACTCTTTCCACCCCTTGATGGAGGAAGGCACTCCCACCACAAAGGGTGCGTGAGCCCCCCGAGGTGTAAGGTAATACCACCCCCTGGACTCCTTCCCAATGACCCGGGGCTGGAAGAGGGTCATGAATATATGGATAGGCATGCCCTCCCCAAGTGGCACCTCCTTCCACAGAAAGTACGAGCCGACCAACTGGCTCCACCCATTTGGAAGAACCTAGGTCGGCGACAACATAAAATTCCTCAGCACCGCCCTAAAGAAGGGGTGCAGAGGAAGACGCATACCTGCCTTAAACAGGTATTCACTGACTGCCACACAATCGGGCCTCGGATAGCAGGCCCGCTCGTTCGGCTCGAGAACTAACATTTCTATGGTGTGGGGGACACTGTATCTCTCCCTGATCTCCCCAACCTCTTCCACGTCATACTTGAAGGCTCCCTAGATGCCCCCACTCTTCGGTATAATCTACTGGGTCCTCGGTCATGGCATACCTATCAACCTCGGAATCCCCCCTGTGACTGACCCCACAATCTAACGAAGCTACTATCACCAGCTCCCTACCCGAGGTGGACTCCATTTTACAGTATTACCACAAAAATAAAAGGGCTCTTCTAAGAATAATACCTAAGGAACTACACGAACGGAGATAGGCCGGAGAAGGAAAGAACAAACAGTCCCGACGCCGGAATGTTCAAGATTTGAGAGAGAATCAGATTGCAAATTTTCAAAAGTCCTGAAAAATGGGATTTTCTCACCTTTTATAGAGGTCCAGGACGAACCCCAGCCTTCAGATCGAAGCTCAGTCAATCTGAACCCTCAATTGTAGATCAAATCCGAGGTGTTGTATTCAAACGATTTTTCAAACCTACGCCTCAGATTCAAGTGTGCTTCCCACGCACCCCTTCCAACTCATCTGCTTCTAAAACCTCCTGCTGTCCTCATAATTGTGTTTTTAATTCGACGGCAGCAAGCGCCTTGGAAGTCGTAAGGGTCAGCCACTTTTCCTCGAAAACAAGCACAAACCATCAAATCATTGACACAGCTATCGACGCACAATCATTCCCAACCACCTCGGCTTCAACTTCGACATTCAGCCAACAAGCCTTGTAGGTTCGGTTTCCCAACCACCTCGGCCTCATCTTCAACAGAGCCTCATCTCTAACTCCAACCATGACATAAATGACCATACTTGGACTTAAGGGGACTATTGTTGCGTATTGTCATACTTGGCCAATCCACCTGGGCCAATGGCCCACTCATGCCGAACCACGTGGCACTCCAGCCGAGGTGGCATATATTGCCGAGGTGGCAATGGCCGAAGCCCTTCAAGCCGAAGTCCACTGACCGAGGCTCCCTTTTACCGAGGCCTATGAATGTAACCGAGGTCCACATGCTGAGGCCTATGAGTCGATGCCATGATGCTGAAACTGGTTGAAGTTAGCTGAAGCCCTCAAGTGGAAGTATTGTATGAAATGGCAAAAGCCCCGAAGCTGATGCAGGAGGCTCCAAATCACAAAGGAGCATCCTCCATGGTCACTTCTCCCAAGAGATCGCCTACACAAAGATCTTATTCGAATGATTGATGGAATGTTTGTCATAAGCATAAAGGTCAAGTCTTGTCACTAGCATGGGGGCTTTGCACAAGCAATAAATGCGTCGTAAGCTAGCAAGTCAAACCTCATGCCTAGGATAAGATGTTTGAATCGAAGAGATGAAGCCACGTGCCACCTCGTCCAAGGGCTCCCATTTCACGTGTACCACTATAAATAATTCCCTTGTGTAACATCAAAAGGCTAATACAAGAATCAATACAAAGAACTACACTTTACTCAACTCTCTCTCTTTTATTTGCAATACACAAATCGAGTTTATACACATTTAAATATACATTTACAAACACCGATTGGTAATTATTATACAATCGGATCACAAACAACCCGCCGGATTCCGAACGTCACCGTCCCGCGTCGTTGGGCTACTCCCACGCCCTTTGAACTGCTCGTTTTAGACCGTCCACGTGTCTTAACGTATTGGACATTCGCCCACGTGTGTGTGGGTGGGACCGGCATCTGTTGACAATATTTTTTAGGGTCAACAATGGTAATGAGCTCGAAATAACTAGAGGAACATTCTATTCAAAAGTAACAAGAAGATCGACATGGTCAATATGGCCAAAATTTCTAATTTTTTTTTTTTTCGAGTTGAAGCAGAATTCCATGCTAAACATGACGAGATGGCGTGTGGGTCAAGTTAGTGTCGAGATTGGTTACAGATTCAGATTTTTTCATTTTTCGATATACTTTTACAGGGCTCAACATGTGGTGTTTTGGCCTGATTTTTGGAGCGAAGGTGCGTAATGTGATGGACTACCTTCTTCGTACATGTAAAACTTTCTTTCGTTTCATTTAGTACGTGTATTGGTTTTCACATATGCACAGATATTAATTTCATTTTCAATTTCTGGCTGCACGTAGTTCGAGGTCTCGATTCTGGAAAAATCCGACGATGCCAACACCACTCCAGGGGTTTTGAAGCCTTCTAAGTCCATTGGTTATGATCCCATCGCCAAAATCCGATTGAAAGTGGTCGAAGTGGGGCACCTTAGGATGCGTGCCTTACAAATTCTCATTCCAAAAAGATTTATTTTGCTGCAAACGTGTTGGGATAGTATATGCACCGATTTGCAGGGGTGGACCCAAGATGAAAATTCAGTTGGGACGAAACCAAAAAAAATTAAAGGACGAAATCAAAAAATCATTAAAAAAAACTTGGAAAACCTAAAAAAACCTCAAGAAAAATCAAAAATTTGAAAATTGAGTAGGGGTGACCGACCCCACTTGACCTCAAGTGGCTCCGTCCCTGCCGATTTGTGTGATGTTTATCTATGAAGTGGGGGACAGACAAAGTGGTTTTCGAGGTGCAGGCTCCATAAGCCTCAAAATCTTCCAAATGATTAGTTTATGTAAAATTCATGAATCTTGTAATTTAAAATAAATAAATGGATGCATTAGTTTATTTACATCCTTTGGAGTTATATTAAATGCCATTATGTGTTATATGAAAAGTGGCGTGTAATGTTCAGCCGATTTTCACAATAATTAGGATTGTAAAGTTAATTAGGTATGCATGCAAATAGTATTATAACTTTTTGTTTAATGTTAATTTGAAGCTATATATGGGCAAATAAACAAACGTGGTTCTTTAAAAGCACAACGCATGGTTGTATTCGGAATTAGAGTAAGAATTGCAAGAATTTATTATTGTTTGGTATAGGGGCCAGTATGCTTGTATGACTGCCTTGGATCCATCGAAATGGCCATATCACCAATTTTCCAGAGATGAATGTTATTGATAGAGGCCATGCTACCACTAATTTTTTTGTCTTTCAAGTTTATGATGGAAGTTTCTTGAGAAATTGCAACTTTTATAGCAATGTTAAAGAAATGTGTAACTATCATTAGAGGGGACTCCAATTATGTTTAGTTCTAGAGATAGAGACAAATGTGTTTGAGAGACAATTTTTAATGGTTAAAGATAATCAACAGGCTATAGTTGTGATTATTGCTTCACAATTTGAAAAAATATCCAAGTATCATGATTTCTCCTTCACACTATCTTAGGAATTGGAAAAGATTTTATGTTTTCCAAAGACATGCTATTAAGATTTGGGATTCCATCTTAAAATGTCAACCTTGTTAAGTGGAGTAGTTCAAGACCTTATAAGTTAATCTATACTTTCATCTTTAATCGATGTGAGATTTTATTCCTTAATATGCCCTGCAAGATGGTGACTCATTTCGAGCAAACCAATCTTGAAATTCGTATGCTCATTTATTTAGTCTTAATCCGATCGAATCGCTCGTTGGAGTTTAATGGGCTCTAATACTATGTTAGGGGTTCCATCTTAAAAGGTCAATCTTGTTAAGAAGAGTAGTCCAACACCTTATAAATTGGTCTATATTTTCATCTTTAGTTGATGTGAAATTTTATCCCTTAATGCATGCCGACATAAAGAAGGATGCCACTGCAATGAAAACTTAGTTCCATATATTCTAAATAGCGTTTAATAATTACAACAATTGCTAACTCTTGTGATTTTGTTTAAGAATGGATAAAAGAGATAATGCAGGGCCAGTCCTTGCGCCAAGCCACCTAGGCCATCGCCTAGGGCCTTCAAAATTTGGCTTGGGCCCAGGGCCTCAAAATCCATATTAGTTCCAATTCCCAAAATAAGACAAATGGTTTGAGGCCTTTGGACTTTGGGCTTGGAAGAGTCTTGGACCATGTAAATTAATTTTTTTTTTTTGGAGACTTGGTCCACTTGGAGTCCGTATGCATACATACACAACGAACCGCCCCAGCCCTTTATCTTTTCAATTCGACTTCCTCTAATCCTCTCAATCCTCTGCTTCGATGTTCGGTGAATCCAGAATTCTCCAAGGCCTCCACTCCAGTCTCCAGGCTTCCAGGCTGTAGAGTCCAAACTTCCGAGCTTCCAGGGACTAGCGCCAACGAACGAAAATTCGAAATCAAACATGAAAAACCCCAATTTCTCCTCCTCCCGCAAACCCGTACGCCGGATTCCCTTTTTATATCTTATCAGGTCCTTTGTTTTGGTAAGTAAAATGGATGTTCAGCTCATATATTTAATTTGAATGTCTGATTATTAATCCTTTATCGGTTTATCCTATGGACTATGGTGGTAGTTTGTTCAAAGTATCAATGGTAAAACCGTGAAAAAAGGATGAAAAATAGTGTTTTTTTATTTGGTTTACTCTTAATAATTAGTTCTATCAGCGTTCTAATTAATTCCCAAATTTTGTTGGCGTCTTTGATGGTTATATAGGATTAGCCAATTAAGAATCAACAGTCTCTGTAGCCAAATTTTAACTTTTAATATACGAAAATCGGTAGTTGTATAGGAATGAATCGAATGATTGTATTGATTATTGGCTGTTACAATTTTCCAAGTTAATTCTCATTTTCTTCACTTCGTTCTTGTCTTTGTTTCTAGTTTGGAAGTTGGAACTCCAAGTTTTTAACTAATTTTAAGTTTCAATGATATAATTTCAGGGCCTGTTTTGAGGTAAATATTTTGAGACTTGATTTTGCAAAATAAATTTATTTGGTTATTTCTTGTTGGGAAATTGTCCGGTTAAAATGAGTTCGGGGGAAATTTTGTTTTGTAGAATCTGACCATAAAGGGACTCAACTTATTCCTTGGTTCTTCGTCTTCCTTGAATTGTAAGGCATTTTCTGATTACTGATGGTTCATTTATTATTCGTGTTTGGTGAATAAATTTATCTAATTTTTGCCCTTAGCTCTGCCATATTGTTGTTCAATTGTAAAGTACCTTAATCAAAATTACTATATAAGTTTGTGTTATTAGTAAATGCCATTCGCCATTCGGAATATTCTAAGTAAACGTTGTCGGGGATATTTGTATCATTTTCCACTTCGAAAAATATCTCTCGAAACAAGATTTTTTTTAATTAGAACCTAACCAAGTGTTTTTAATTGAAATTTTGATAAATTTATTGGTTATTTCTTGTAGGTTGATAGTTGAACTCCTACACTTGGCATATTTGAGAATTCGTGATACTTTTAATTCGAACTCTGAATCAGATTCTATCGTTATTTGCTTTAATTATGTCCACTAGAAAACTTGAATCTGGATATTCTAAAAGAAAACGGTATAAGAAGGTTGAACAATTGATTAAATCTCAAGAGAGAGCCCTTGATAAATCTTTAAGTGGTAGTAAACAAAAACATAATGAAGATGTAGTTCCGGAAGAAGAGTTTAATAAGAATGATATCAGCGATAATACAATTGAAAAACATCATTGTCTGGTGAATGAAAAGATATCTATCGAGGATGATGTTATGTATGAAAGAAACATCAATCTAAATATTAGTGAACCATTCTCCTTTGATATTAGTGATCCAGGAGAAAATGAATCAGAATTTAAGAGATTTAATCGTAATGAAGGGTCTAGTAAGAGATAATGATGTAATTTTTCCAAAAGATGTAGCTAATCGACACTTCTCCTCTGTTCATTACACTCAATGATTACCCAATGTAGAGAATCATGATAGAAAATTGTTGATATATTCAAAAAGTCTGGATAAAATATTTTGTTTTTGTTGTAAGCTATTCAAGAATGATGGGGTTCAAACTCAATTGGCACATGATGGTGCGAATGTTGGAAAAATATTGGTGAAAAATTAAGAACACATGAAGTGAGTTATGACCATCTCACTAACATGAGTAGATGGATCGAAATGGAAATAAAATTTCAAAAGAAACAAACAATTGATAAAAGTATACAGGAACAAATCAATAAGGGTAGAGAACATTGGAGACAAGTATTGTTAAGAATAATATCCGTGGTTAGAACTCTTACAGAAAATTATTTGGCGTTTCGTGGAGATAATGAGAAGATATACCAAGAAAATAATGGTATCTTCTTAAGCTTAATTCAAATGATTGTCGAGTTTGATCATGTAATGCAAGAGCATATTCGTTAAATTCAAAATAAAGAAACTCATTATCATTATCTTGGACACAAAATTCAGAATGAGTTGATACTTATGCTAGCGGGTGAGATCCAGAAAATAATCATCGAGAAACTCAAGGAATCCAAGTACTTTTCTATGATACTTGATTGCACTCCAGATTTGAGTCGTGAAGAACAAATGTCTATAGTATTGAGGTGTGTTGATATTTCAGCAAGTCCAGTGAAGGTAGAAGAATTCTTTTTAGGATTTTTATTGGTGGATGATACATGTGGAAAGGGACTTTTTGATGAATTAGTGAATGCGTTGAATAATCTAGAGCTTGATATCGATAATATAAAGGGTCAATGATATGATAATGGTGCTAACTTGAGAGGAAAACATAAAGGGGTATAGAATAGACTACTACAAGTAAATCCTAGAGAATTTTACACTCCTTGTGGGTGTCATAGTCTCAATCTTGCACTTTGTGATATGACTACTTGTTGTACAAAAGCTAAATCTTTCTTTGGAGTGGTGCAACGTATATACACTCTATTTTCATCATCTACTAAAAGATGAAAAAAATTTAAAGACAGTGTAAATGGCCTTACTCTTAAGCCTTTGTCTCAAATATGTTGGGAAAATCATGTTGAAAGTATTAGAGTAATAAGATTTCAAGCTTCACAAATAAGAAATGTTGTACTTGAATTGGCAAGAGTTGATGATCCTAAAAAAAAAGTGAGGCGAAGTGTTTGGCAACATATGAAATAGAAAATTTTGAATTCTTACTTGGAATGGTTATTTGGTATGAAGTGTTGAATAATGTTAATAGAGTAAGCAAACATTTGCAAACAGAGAACATCCATATTGACGTTGCTATAGACCATTTAAAATGGCTCATTTCATTTTTCAAAAGCTATAAAGAAATTAGATTTGAATCGGTCGTGATTGATGCTAAAGAGATTGCAAGTGAATTAGACATTGAACTGATATTTCGTGAAAAAAGAGTTATACGTAGAAAGAAACAGTTTGATGAGATTTCTTGTGAAGAGACAACGGAAACAACCAAGAATCTTTCAGGGTCAATTATTTCTTATATGTAGTAGATCGAGCTTTATCATCGCTTCAAAATATATTTGAACAATTTCAGAAATATGACGATATTTTTGGATTTTTATTTGATTTGGAAAAGCTTAAATCCATTGATGATGCTACATTGAAATGTCGTTGCATTAATTTTGAAAATTATTTGAAGCATAACACAGTATCTGATATTGATGGAATGAAATTATTTTCTAAGTTGAAGGTTTTAAGGGAAGCAATATCTACAAAAATGAATGGAGCAGCTAATGTGTTAGATTACATTAAGAAAATGAATTGTTGTTTTGCAAATGCTTGGGTCGCTTACAGGATATTATTGACTATCCCGATCACTGTTGCGTTCGCTAAAAGGAGTTTTTCAAAGTTAAAATTGATTAAATCTTATCTTCGATCAACCATGTCGCAAGAGAGGTTGAATGGATTAGTTATGAAGTCTATTGATTTCTATTGAAAAAAAAAAGAAGTTGGAAAAACTTGATTTAAGTTGTTTGATTACTAATTTTGCATCTCAAAACGTGAAAAGACTAAATATGATGCTAGCCTAATATCTCGGATTGTAAGTGATATTTTATTTAGCAATTCTATCTTTTAGATTGTACAAAGTTTTCATTTAAATATAGATATTTTTTTATTTAAATATTGTTATACGTGTAGAAAAACAAAGTGTGGGGCCTCAAGATTGCCGACTCGCTTAGGGCCTCCGAATTGTCAGGGCCGACTCTGAGATAATGTATATGGTCTATCTCGTTGATAGACAAACATTCCTTAAAGCTATAGAAGTGTTTAAAAACACTTTGAAAAAGATAAAAAATTACTATTAATTTGATTAATCGGTAGTTTTAGATGTGGAAGTACATAGAGTACATTTCATAAGATATTGACAATCCTAGTCATTTTATATCTTTTAATAAAATTATTTTCGACAGATAAATATAATTAACGATATGATAAAACTTAATATAATTAGATGAATATTATGTGGCAAAGCTAAATCCTACCAAAATTGTGGGGGTACGATTTTTTGCATAACATTCCCAATTAAAGTTTGGATACACTTCATGTTTGTGGGGTGGCATTTTTTTCTTCAAATTAGAATACTGAGATATTCAAAAATATTTGAAATTATAAATTACACTGTAATGAATACCTTGATAGACTTAAGAAGCGCATGATGTTGGAAACTAGATATCTAATGCAAGGATTCAAAATCTACTAGTAAAATATGGTTTACTATTAAGAGTGTAGTTGTTTCATGGAAATCTTCAATATAACTTAAGAATTGAAAGAAATTAGAACTTTCAATAAATTAAAAGGAAGCGTTATGGCTTCAAAGATTTTAGAATGATTTCCTATTTGGTGACAATTTGTGCTTGTAATTATATGATTTAATTGAGATAGCTAGCTACAAATCACATGACACGAAATGTAATATATAATGGTAAATCTTAGAATCAGCCGTAGACATAATACTATTTTTGGCAGTTGCTCCCAAATTAAACAATACTGATTATTTTATTGAAGTATAACATATTATATCCGTTTATAGATGGGTTATTTGGAGAGTGAATAAACTGCACATCGAGAGAAATTGGTATATAGTCTAAACTAATGGATCAGCTCAATGGAAACCTAACCTGGCAACTAAAGATCACTGACCTGGCAACTGGAGATCCTACATACTATGTAAAATAGGAAAACTAGTTATGATTGACTTCATAAGTAGCATTTCAGAGTTTTGACTCTCCCCATTTCTATGGTGCCGATAAGTATTGCTTACCAAAGATTGATTAGGATAAGCTACGCTTTTAATGTACTATATCTTGTAAATAGTACAAGGGAAGTATTGGAAAGTACTCTTTATAGAACATCACTATCTGAGTGCGAACTTGGTCGGTTCTATGAGAAATTTACTTAAACGAATTTTCTAGTGCACTTAGAGAAACGAAAAGGTTCGGCGCCGAAATAATGAACACAATAGAGATCCAAAGTTTGATACGAGAGATAATGTGTTCGATCTATTGTCTAGGCTTACAAAAATGGCCAGTATTTCGAAACGTTACTCCATCCGTATTTTCATGCACTTGTTTTTGGTTAAAGAAATATAATTTACGCACAAAATGTATCCAACAAAAATGACTCTTATCATATTTTCAAGTAAGAAGAAAGGAATCTATATAAGCATGTGTCAAACAAAAATTTACTTAGCAGCCATTTGAGAAAGATTTTCAAGATTATAAGGTTTTAGGTCGCATGAAGCGTGTGGTTAAAAAATTTATAAAATTTATGAATTCGATGAAATATATGATTAAAAATAAAGTTGAACAAGAATGTATTCTTAATAATCAATTGGGTCTTAATTTCATGGTTTGCCTCTTTAAAACAAAGAGTATCCCACTTTTAAAGAGTAATTTTTAGATGTTATAATAGTGTAAACCTTGTGGCTGAGTGAATTTTGTCCTAAAGTGTATAAATCTACAAGTCAAGTCTTTCACGATCATTATGAGACGTAATTAGAGTTGTTTCAATTATGTCATCATCAAGATGAAGAGGATAACAAAAATCAATGAATTATGCCTCTTGTACGCTATTTTGACGGCCTATAAATGAGTAGAAACCCTAACCATTGATTGGAAAATATGGTGTTAAAATCAATGTATAAAAACTTGTCAACTCACATGATATCTAAAAAACTGTAAAATTTGATGTGTAGCATGATTGAAAACCAATAGCGGAGGCATACTAGACAAGTGACTGAGGAGAGGCAACTAAGCCATAGCTCTTTGATTGTATGATAAAAATCTTGGTCAAGTTTTGAAAAACAGTGAAATTTTTTATTGTTTAGTTTTACTTTATTTTTCAACAATTTTATGTTAAAAGAACTTGAAGATGCAGCCGCTGAAATAGTCTTCTCTGAAAAATCAGCTGAAAGTTAGCGTGTGGAAGTTTTACGGACATTACTAAAGACTTTGACAAATTCTATTTAAAAGTCATGGATTGACCAAGTATACCATTATTTATTTCAAGCAATATCGAGCAAAAAAGAAAAGAAAAAAGAAAAAAGACTAAAGGACACGTACATGAATTATCTTACATAAATTGAACATCTTGCTGGCCGGAAAGTGCTATACAATTTCCATTTTGTTTTGACCCATTGGCATATTTGAAAAGTATACAATTCACCCCTATGAAAACAATGTTAAATGCTCGAAGTTATATCATTGAGCTTACCTTTCTTTTGATCTAGCAATGGAATTTCCAGCTCTACAATTCCCATCATTCTTTATCATATCAGTGTATCTTCTCTTCTCAGCCCTTTTCACTGAAGGCCAGCCCGAGTGCAACGTAAAGTTGGGCTGGTCGTTATCTGCTGGAGACACTAACCTTCCATGGAACTCGCCTTCGGGTGAGTTTGCCTTTGGATTTAGGCCTCTTCAACGATCTCCGTCTGATAATGAAGATCTCTTCTTATTAGCCATCTGGTTCAATAAAATACCAGAACAAACTATTGTATGGTCGAAAAACGAGTATTCACTTCCACGAGGATCAACAGTCCATTTGACAAATGAAGGGCAACTCATTCTCTACAATCCTCAAAGCAAGGAAATATGGAGGGCTCAAACTAATAATGATAAATCCTCCTGTGCTGCCATGCTTAATTCGGGGAACTTTGTGTTAATAAATGGAAATTCTAGTTACATATGGGAGAGCTTCAAAACGCCTACTGATACAATCTTGCCTGGCCAGAGCCTAAGCATGGATGGAAATCTTAATTCGCGCCAATCTGAGACGAATTATACCAAAGGAAGATTCCAGCTCAGTATGCAGAGTGATGGAAATCTTGTGCTTTACACTATATTTTTACCACTTGGTGATGTAAATAGTGCTTATTGGGCTACTGGAACTGTGCGGGATAATCCTGAAGCCCAACTTGTTTTCGATGAGGCTGGTTATGTCTACTTAAAACAAGGGAATGATAGTACACAAAACATCACGAATAAAGACATGGGTTCATCACAGGATTTTTACCATATGGCAAGGATTGATTATGATGGAGTTTTCAGGGCCTATAGTCATCCAAGAAAGGATTGTACAGCTAATGCCAAAAGTTGCACATCGGCTTGGTCTGTTATACAAAGCACTCCTGAAGATATATGCACAGCAATCTTGAGAGGTCTTGGGAGTGGGTTTTGTGGTTACAACAGCTATTGTGTGAACACAAATGGGAAGCCCGAGTGTTTCTGCCCTGAAGGATACTCTCCGGTTGACTCATCTGATATGTTTAAAGGATGCAAGCCGAATTTTCAATTGCCTAGTTGCCTGCAAAATGGATGGGAACTGAACTTGGAGGTCGTAGAGTTTAAGGAATTAAATAACACTGACTGGCCCTTTACTGATTATGAACATCAGACTGATTCACAAGTAGACGAGGATACGTGCAAAGAATTCTGCCGCCGGGATTGTTTTTGTGTAGCTGCTATTTACGATAAGAACAATTGTTGGAAGAAAAAGTTCCCCCTTTCCTATGGAAGACAGTCTAAAATTTTGAACAGAACTGCCTATATCAAGGTTCCAAAAGGCAACGAGACAGACTTGTGCCCCGGAAGCAAAGATCAGTCTACTTTAGTTCTTGTTGGATCAGTACTTCTTGGTAGCTCTGTATTGATCAATTTTATTCTTTTGTTAATTATATCAGTTGCTGTTTTTTTCATATATCACAAGAAAATGCTAAATTTATGGTCCGATTCAACTTCTTTCGGATTGAGAAAGTATACATACAAAGAACTTGAGAAGGCAACTGGGGGCTTCAAGCAGAAACTAGGCCGAGGAGCTTTTGGAACTGTCTACAAAGGTGTTACTCCATCAACTCCGAAAAGATATATTGCTGTTAAGATGCTGAAAAAGGTTGAACCAGAGGGTGAAAAAGAATTCACAACAGAAGTAAATGCAATTGGGAAGACTCATCACAAGAACTTAGTCACACTTCTTGGATATTGTGATGAAGGAGAAAATCGTCTTTTGGTTTATGAATACATGAGTAATGGATCTTTAGCTAGCCTTCTTTTTGGGATATCCAGACCTCATTGGAACCAAAGGGTGCAAATCATATGTGGTATTGCAAGAGGTCTGACGTACTTACACGAAGAATGCAGCACACAGATAATCCATTGTGACGTGAAGCCTCAAAATATACTTTTGGACGACTTCTTGACGCCAAAGATTTCTGACTTCGGATTGGCAAAACTTTTGTTGGCTGAGCAAAGTCGAGCAGCACTAACAAACATTAGAGGGACAGTAGGTTACTTTGCCCCTGAATGGTTTAGGAAAGGATCTATCACTGTAAAAGTCGACGTTTATAGCTTTGGAGTGATGTTACTTGAGATCATTTGCTGCAAGTCGAGTGTCGCATTTGCAATGGGAGAAGAAGAGGAGGCTCTAATAGATTGGGCCTACGACTGCTACAGCAAAAAGAAACTAAACAAAATGGTGGAAAATGACGAGGAAGCAAGGAATGACATGAAAAGTGTAGAAAGACTAGTGATGGTGGCAATTTGGTGCATTCAAGAGGATCCTTCATTGAGGCCCTCCATGAAAAGAATTACACAGATGCTTGAGAGAGTTGCTGAAGTTCCCGTGCCTCCTCGTCCTTCACTATTTAGTTCGTCTTGATTCCATACGAAATAGTGATAGACATTTATATGTCTTCAGTTGTTTGTACAATAAGGCTTCATTAGAATTTATGCTTGCAAGTTTTCATGTTTAAGCCAAGCACCCTCAGAATTCTGTGTGAAATTTAACATTATCAGCTAGCCTTAATATTCACCAGATAATTTTTAGCCTATCTGGTAGTTGTGTGTGTGTTGATCTTACTCTATGAAGTAGCTGCAATATTATTCCATCATGTAGCCTCAACCTTTAGCAATTACAACATTTGTCATCACTTTGGATGCACATAAGGTTTCAGTTGAGCAATGCTATTCATCACCCGTTTAGGGCTCCTTGATTGACAAATCACTGAGAGCACACCGTCACCTAAACTGATGACTATTCATTGCTATCTAAACTGATGATAACCATCACGGAGCAAGGTGATGAATAAAATTATTCATTACACATGGGATGTATAAGGGCTGAGGAAATTAAATTTTAGAATTCTTTTACCGAATTTGTTGCCCTCCAACCAAATACGAGATCAAACTATTCAAATTATAAGTGCTCGAAAAAGGTAATTTTGTTTTGAAATTTAAGGTAATTTCAAACAGTATATTTCAACAAAAATAAATAGATGCAGTAATTTCTCTAATTTAGATTTTACAGTAGCTACTTCAGCTGAAAAGTACTCGTTAAGCATTATTTCCAATCTACCCAAATTTATAACTGAATACGCTATATTTGGTAGCTCTCAATTACACAAACAGCAGATCTAGAGCGTAAAACGATACAGAATCGATGGCAAGATAACAGAAAAAGTTGTCACTTTTTTATATGTTCTATACAGCATCGGAAACACCAAATTATGCAACTTCATACTGTCAAATGTGAGGTCTTCACCTGATGTCTTCAGTTTTCAGTTTGTAGCAGATACATTTTTTACATGTTGCTCCACCATTGGGGGTAAGAGAAGACCAAGCCTGGTTTTGTATCTGGTAATTCGTTGGAGCCTTTCTTCTCTTAGCCTGCAAAAAAGGCACCAACATATTGCATTAGGTTGGAATGAGAAGTAACTTAGAATAGGGCATTTTTGAGCAATTTTTTAACTTATATATGATATATAACTAATAAAACGTTTGGTGAATAAAGAAATGTAGCCATTTTAAAAGTTACAACCTACAAGGTAGTATTTGCGGTTACTTAGTTTAACATTTATTTTTTCTTTGTTCAAGATTTTGTGATAAGTATTTCAAGACAGGAGAGTCAATTACCGTGACCTAACCCTCTTAGCACGCTTGATATGTTTTTGCAACAGATCTTTCGTAGACATATCCTCAACAGACTCCACGTCCTGAAATAGAATGAGGAAAGATGTGCGTCTCCTTAATATATAGAATAGCAAATTGCAGTTAGACATGCGATCAAGAAAGAAACTACAAAGCAAACTCTTCGAACTGTCATATTGCCACCAGATGTCCAGGTACTTCTCAATCAACGAGCCAAAAAGTTCAATCCAGACATTATAATTATCTTAACTAATCATCAATGCCTCCATACTGCCAGTACGTTAGTTAAACATAATGCAACCAACTTCAACACAGTCAAAAGTACAACATATCGACCACACAACGCAGCAAAACATACTGATCGGTGTAGCTACAGTAACTCCACGTGTTTTCTTAAATTTCATATCTACCGTTTTTATAGAACCATTTGCCAATGTACCCATCGAAGACCAACAATCTACAAAAATCTTGTCTGGTTAAGACNAAAAAAAAAAAAAAAAAAAAAAAAATCAAAGATAAAAGTGTAATGGATCCGTTTGTCCAACATTCATGGAGTTTATAGTTTCAACGTTTATTACTTAATTCCACAACTGATTGGAAAATTGTTAACTTAAGCCATAACTAGATGTGGGGTTTAGGCTATATATTTACATGGGTTTGGTCCCTGAGCTCCGCCACCAAAAATATATTATACACCATTAATTTCAAAGTGTTGAGAACTTTGAGAACTTAGTGTTGGGAATCTACTTATACATGCACAGCGAAATTTAAAATAATTTTCGATTCCTACCAAGAATCGCCTTTGTGTTTAGATAGAAATTGTGATAAGGATTGTACCTTTGAAGAATTCTGCAATCCTTTTGCTTTTCTTTTAGTTCCAACAACCTTGATTCGCCACCACAGCTGTCCAATTGTCCAGTCTCCAACGATGATCCACACAGAGAATAAGGTTGCAGCTTCTAGGATTTTCTCTTGTGCCAGCAAGAATAATGAAAACCATATGGATCTCAAACCTTAGCTATGTATTTATATAAATCCAAACGGACTCGGCCCAATCCAATATTTAATTAATTCAATTAATTAAACCCGGTCCGTGAATTAATTAATCTAATTAATTAATTCGGGAATATAAATAACAAATTCAATTAATTAATTTATCCAACGATTGTTAAATTAACCAATTGACAATTTGCAATCTTCCAATTCTCTTTTGTGTGCGACTCATTAGGTTCCCGACCACGATGCCTAACGACATGAAATATTATTTTGATCTAATCAAAATTGATAAATTAAAACACCCTTTTAATTTATCGTCAATTCACACTCGTCGTCCCTGATTGACATCTAGTAATGTGTCAGGGCAATACATGTGACGGGAAATGTCATGTGGTATGACAAAACCAAATTCGTTCGTTTACCGTGAAACTATAATCCCTTCGTCAATATGATTCGATCAATTACGAGATATGAAATTGTGTCAATCTCGATCATCGATCATATCTTTCACTCTACTATTAAGTCAATACAAGTCAAAAACTCATTTTCGACTTATGACTACACCTTGGCCAAGGATTTCATTATCGACTTAATTGAATGTACTATCTAAGAGTGACGAATCCTTTATTGATCAATCACAACCTTCATACGATTCTTGACGTACCCGAACGATATCGTATTAGCGGCCCTTTTCAGAGCAACACTCAACACCGCCAAAGTATGACTGTCCTCATATTAGGTACCATGACGACCTCAAGTCAAATGATCGATTCCACTACCGAACATTAGAGATTAACCACTAACACTTAGATAGTTATCCATGTGGAATCTCTCGACGAGTCTCCAATGTTTTGTTCTATAACAAAACATCCACGTGTTCATTTAAGTATCTCCACACTTTAGCTTGTGAGATCAGCTACTTACTTCACAAGTAAGAAATGCCACACGTGATGGTCTATCCGTAATAACGATATCCGTATCTCGTTATTACTTACGACCACGGATGATTTAAGATTCAATCAGATGGTTATTACTTATGACCACAGACGATTTAAGATTCAATCATATGTAATTTGTATTTAACAATCACAAGTCCTTGCAATTAACAAATTACGAAGATTTGAATCTACGGACTCTATTATTTATTTAATTGTCTATTAATTAAATAATAGATCTGTCATTTAATTGCATTAATTATAAATAAAAGTATTTATGTCCAAAGTTGAATGGACCTAGGGCATAATACTTACAAACTCCCACTTGCACAAGATCCAATCACTTATGTATCAAATATCATAAGTTTACATGACGATCATGTTTATACTACGACAACTCTTTGTCAGTGGATCTGCAATATTAAATGTGGAAATTTGCTCTTCTCTTTGCGACATTTCTATGTATTATCTCTCTGATTAGATTATACCGCCTTAATACATGTTTGGATCATTGATGAGACCTTAGTTCCTTTG
>NC_036251.1:13536838-13555717 GCF_002742605.1 Olea europaea var. sylvestris
CTTTAAAAGTTTTTAAAAAAAAAAAAAAAAAAAAAAAAGGTGATTGATTCCTAAGACAATGATATTGAATTTAAGTACCAACCTTTTCTTCGTCTTCTTTATCGCCTTCCTTCCTCCCAGGAGAATCTGAATGTTGCTCAGCTACTGGCAGAGGTCTGGGAAGACACTTTATGACATCGGGGTACTGAGGCTGCTGCTGAAGAAGCGCAAATTTGAACCAGAATATTAATTTAAAAGCATAAATTACACAATAAACAAGAGAAATACTTTGCAAATCAGTATAAATTTCTCACAAACATGTATGCAGTTACACAACCTTACATGCGAACTGAACAGAGAACATTATTGAAAATGAGATCACATTCTAAACTCAAGTTGCAAGAGAGCGTGCAAATTTCAAATATCTACCACTTAAGAGTAATTTGTTGGCCACAAATTTAGAAACGGACCACGTGTTATTGACTTCAACTTCGTTACATCTTATAACTTGAACCTTGTATACATCTCAGTGTAGCATCCCCAACTAATGACGCCTGCATTAGTGCATTGGATGCCAAGAGGAGCGAAAGATGGCTAAGGTTAGCTAAGGTTTAACCCATAAGAGATGCAAAACTTCGGCTCCCAGAAGTGTCGAAAGGTAGCAAGGGTTCCAGCACCAGACAGACGTGGGTACTATAGTTGGTCCAAAATATTAGAATTATGATAGATATTCCAAGAGCTTAAAAGAAAAACCTTCGACCATGTAGATATGAATCATATGATGCGTAGGGGGAAGTCAACATAACTTGTATAAAATATGTCGAATGGGTGGGAGAAAGGCAAAAGAATTACGGAACATTTGCTATAAACTTTGTTAATGATGAAAAGAATAGAAATGTGGTAGGGATAATCATTGAACCAAGCTGAGTCATAAAAGTTAAGCAAAATATACCTCGCACTTAACTTGTTTGTGTTGTTGTGTGAGCAAAAGATTAAGGCCATGTTTGATAGTCTTGATTTTCCATGGAAAATGTTTTCCATTTCCACCCAATTTGTGATGTTTGATTGCTAAAAATTTCCATGGAATTTGTTTTCTAACTTCCCTCCACACATTTGCCAATTCCAAGTTTTGTGGAAGAATTGGATTTCCAGCCCCATTTTTTTTTTTTTTTTGGACTATTGGAACAAATTTTGTACTTTTAATTGACAATTTTCATGAAAAACAAACCCAAACAAACACAAAAAGATCAAAAAATTTCAACATTTTCTAGGTGAAAAATTATACCAATCAAATACATTTAATTGTCAATTCACAGTAAAACAAGTTTTAGGCAATTCGTTTTCTTTCCACCTAAATTCCATCCTTACAATCAAACGGACCCTAATTGTTATTTAGATGTGGAATGTGATGGCTAACATGGATTGTCCTTAATTGTCGGAACAGGAATAATATTAGAGTTGCTATAGAGAGTCTTGTACGCAAAAGAGTGATTATTTTAGGTTTTTAGGTTTGATTACTAAAAGGAACGACGAGTATTTTAGAGGATATTATACACATAGCAAAACATCAAGACAGAGAATACGAGAATCCAGATACTGTAGCGTTGCTTTATTTCTAACAGATTATTCATATAACATTTGTAATGAACAATTATGATTTAAAATTGTCTTCAACAGATATATTTCACATAACCACAGCTTTCTGCAGAAATTCTGTAACTAAGGTGTGAGTAAAAGGTGCATTTCTCAAGCTACCATCCAATTAGGTGATAGATACGTTGTAAACCACAGAGTAACCTGACTTTGTTCTATCAAAAAATTTTAAACCTCAAGCTTATTGTACATGACAACTACTATAAAAAGTCAGTACAAAAAGCAGTAAAAATCATCACGTATGCATAACAAATCAGAGAAGTTATTTTAAGAGTCAAACCTGAGTTTCTTCTGGAGAACCATTCCTCAACCATGACCGGCAAAGGGCATAAAGAGAAGCATTTTCAGATATACTAACCTGCAACATGAAACAAACCTTTTATTAAAAAGTATACACAAACAAAGGTGAGAATAAAATTCATAGTTTGGCCAAGTGGAATAATATTGCAAATTTATCAAAATATAAAAATAATTATACAGGAAAAAAAAATTGAAGAAACATTGTTAGAAATTCTAAGTTTATGAGTTATCCCGATACCATGGGCGCTTAGCAAGGGATCCTTGTATAATGTACATGGTGAATAACCAGATTCAAATAGAAATGAAATCGATCGAGTAAAAAAAATAAAAAATAATAAAAAAAAATGAAGATGATAGATTAATACAAATTTAGGATTTTTGAAGTGAGAAAGATATTGACAGAGATCAACAATCCATCTATATTTCACAATCAAGGGTTTACACACATGCATATGGTTGAAAGAAAAAAAATCTTTATTTGAAAACAGCATCTTCCTTTCCTTATACATGTATTTACACGTGCATACTGCACATGCATATTGATGCAGAACATATAACGACACATGGCATATTTGTTGGGCTATCATTTGTTTATTATTTTTTCTAGTTTCTTTCATCATTTTCTTTAATTGCTTCCATGAAATGACTCAAAACTGTGTCGTTTAGCTGTTTCTTACTAGGCTCAAAACTGAATGAGAAAAGGGCCTTCTGAATTCCCAAAAATCATCTATGCTATTCTTCTTTTTGCAGCAGGTTTGGTAAGAAGAATCCCGTCTTGTTTGGGATTTTTTTTTCCCTTTCTTCTTAGGCATACTATGACATATGGTATCAAAGTTTTGAGGTTTCTTGTTTGAGTCAATGCCAGAACATTTTCATTCAATGTCTCTATAACGTAGAAGCATGCTTGAAATGGAGGGTGGGCCTATAGTTGCTATTTGCAAATTGCCCAATGGCACCTTCACAGGTGTCCTTCGAATTGAGGCCCAAACAAAGTGGGATTGGGGCAGATTCCTAGACCCCTTCGGGTCGTATAGGGTGGATCGCACCTCTCCCATCAACTGTAGCTTTTAGGCAAAATAGGTTCATCTCCCTACATTACATACCTATGTATATGTGTGGCGGGTGCTTGTACATACAGTGTCATGAGCATTTACCTTCCGATCTCCAATAACCGTAATAGCATCATCCATACTTCTATCCCTGCAGAAAAACATGGAGAACTGTGAAATTTGTGCAGAAGTAATATAGCAAATTGGCAGCTTGGTAAAAACATAAGAGATCAACCAAAAAATGAAAGAGAGGCAAAAGAAAGATGGCATAAAACATTACCTCAAATTTTTATAGCCATTACTATCAGAGATGGTACTTGAAGGACCAACCTGCAAGCCCCAAATAATGAAACATGAAAAGACTTTTTTAGCGGGAGTGTATTATACAAGTAATACATTAATAAAGTCCTGTGAAAAAATGACACTTCCTGAAATCTTTAGGATTATACAATTTACTGTGGACTTAAAATGCAATTTACAGAAGTCTGCAATCTAACCATAAAAAATGAAACTTTGTATCTTTGATATCTTCCTTGCACAGCACAAATGCATTCCCACTTTTGAGCAGACATTGGAGCTCTTTGAGCTCCATTTAAAACACGACACCAAAATATGTGATTATCGCAACTTATTTGTAATTCGTTCTTATATTTCATACAACCTCTGTCTCATAAAGATAGGTTTACTTTCCTTCATCTATCCTAAATTATAAGCCACTTTCCTCGTTGAGAATACCCATATTTAATGTGCCTTACTATCAACAAATTTGAACTACTCCTACCCAAACCATTATTTAATAAAGGAGTATATTTGAAAAAATGTAAGAAAAAATTATATTTCCAACTATATTAATTACATTTTCTTAATCTGAGTGAAACTGTAAGAAAACCTATCTTTGTGGACTAAGAAAATAGCTTTTATCTCGATATAGATTCATATTGATTTTAGTACATCCAAGATATGCAAATTTCATGGTCTTAAGAATATTGTCCAAATGAGGTGTTACTTCTACCTAATTTCAAATCTATCCATACAACTTAACTTTTCAATTTCGACCAATGCTACAAAATCCGACTCCATTGTTGAATGAGTAATGCATGCTTGTTTCTTAGGCTTCCAAGAAACTGTATCTCCTCCAAGAGTAAGAGGTAGACTTATTTTCTTCCACACTTGATATCCAACTAGCGTACTCTATTTGTGCTTCGTAGATAAGACTTTCAATTGCACTTGCATACTCTATTTGTGCTATTTCTCTTCCATCATTTTTTATCAGCTTAATACTTGGATCCAACGAGGTATTAGCCCCCTTAATGTTTAAGTGTTTGAACTTATTTTCACATTTTTAATATAATATAATGTGATTGGCTCAATGTAAAACCCCCCACTATCCTTTTTAACTTTGATACCAAAGATAGTATCCAGTTGTCCAAAATCTTTCATTTTAAATGTGGAGGATAGAAACTTCTTTGTTTCTTTAATCCCTTCTACATTGTTGCTAATGATCGGCATATCATCAACGAATAGATATATTAAAGTAATTACACTATCATTTACTTTAGTATAAAGATATTTGCCTACGAAATTATGATTAAATCCATTTGACATTATTTTAAAGTCAAACTTCTCATGCTACTTTTTAAGGGTTTGTTTTAATCCATATAAAGATTTGATTAGTTTGCACACCATATGTTCATTTCCTAGTAGAACGAACCCTTCTGGTTGCTCCATATAAACCTCATCTTCGAGATCTCCATTTAGGAATACCGTCTTGACATCCATTTGATGAACATAAAAATCATAAATAGATGCTAGTGCAAACAAGATTTATCAAGGTTATCTTAGCCAAAGGTGCATATGTGTTAAAGTAATCTATCCCTTCCTTTTGACCGTACCCTTTAACTACTAATATAGCTTTGTAAGTATTGAATGTTCCATCGGGGTTGTATTTCTTTCTAAATATCCACTTGCAACCAATGGCTTAGAACCCTCCGTTAGATCAAGATCTTTCATTATTTATCGCATCTTTCCAAAATATACAATCTCCAGATGACGTTGCTTCCTTATAGGTTTTAGAATCACTTTCCACTTGTAGATCAAAAGGTATTGTACTTACAACATCCTTCCTATCTCTCTCTATCAAGTAAAAAGAAATAAATTGAGAATCTATTTCATCAGATCCTAACCCCTTTTCTTTTCGAATTCTCTTACTTCTTCGAGGTTCACCTTCAACATCTCTTATAGATGTCTCTTCTTATGACTTTCTAGAGTTCAAAATGTTATCATTATTATGAGATTTCCTTGTTACTAATACATTCTCGAAGAATTCCACGTCCTTTGATTCTATTATAACATCCGATTCAAAGTTTCATAACCTATCAACTTTGCTATTAAGAGTATATCCTACAAAGGCACATTTAATATTTCTAGAACCTAACTTAGTACTCGTCGGATCCATGTCTTATAATGAGCAAGGCATCCCCATACTTTGAAATAATTAATATTTGGTTTCCTACCTTCCCATATTTCATATGGGGGATCTTATTCTTTTTCATAGGAATCATATATACTATATGGCAAGTACTAAGTAAGGCTTCACCCTATAAATTAAAAGGTAGTTCAGAATTCAATAACATGGCATTTATCATATCTAAGAATGTCCTATTCTTTCTTTCCGCTAGATCATTTTGTTCTGGTGTTCATGTTGCAAAACATTGATGTGTTATTCCCTTTCATTCACAAAACATATTGAATTCATTAGAGAAATATTCTTCATCTCTATCACTTTTTAGAGTTTTAAGTTTTCCTAATTGATTTTCAACTTCAGCTTTATATGTTTTAAAGGCACTAAAGGCTTCATCCTTATGCTTTAACAAATATACATAAGAACACCTAGAGCAATCATCAATGAAAATAATAAAATATTTATTACCATCTCTTGTTAGCATGTCATTCAATTCACATTTATCGGAATGAACAAGTTCAAATAAATTTGTTGATGTTACTACACTATAAAATAGCTTTTTAATCATCTTTGATTTAATATATGTTTCACATTTTTCTAAGTTATCAATCCACATTTAAACCATTCTTCTCATAGTACTGACTCCTATATTTGCTAATCTACCATGCCATAAATTAATTGAATCAATAACATAATCAAAAGACTTGATTTTATTAGAGTCATTTTCAAAAGTACATAATCTGACCATTTTTTCAGTGGAATAGTCATTTCCAACAAAGTGCCCATTATGGGTTAATACAAGTTTTTCAAATTCAAAAACAAATTTAATTTCGGGTTTTTCCAATAGAACTTCACTTGCTAAGTTTCTATTCACTACTGGTACATGAAAGACCTTTGTCAAAGTGATCTTTTTTCCCGAAGTAAAGATGATTTCCACATTATCTTTGTCAAATCACTTTTGATCTTCCTTCATTTCCCATTTAGATTTCTTGACCATCTTCAATATCATGATAAGTTTTGAAAAAAGGCTTATTATAAAAAACGTAGCTAGTTGCATGTGTCATACTACCAGCCTGAAACATTGCCTTGAATTGCATTGATTTCGCTCACTGTAGCGATAATCTCATCAATAGAATTTACTTGTCATTCCTTCTTTTATTGTTTCTTATGTCTACAATCTTTTCCATAGAATCCCGATTTTTCACAAACCTACAAGGTGTATTTGTTTTTGAACTTTCCTCAATCCTTTTTAGGACCAAGAGATTTCCCTTTTGTTCTATATTTGTTGAAGTTGTCCACAATGTCCACGACATTAACTTTCAAAGAGCTATCATAAGAACTTTCAATCTTATCTCTATACGAAGATGCTTTTAGATGTCTTCCAGAGAAAAGTCTTCGAAATTGTGAAGAATCTTCTTCCTCCATTCTTTCCAAGACCCCGGGAGTTTAGCAATAATTGCTCCTATTTGAAAGGTTTTGGGAAGTTCGATCTTTATTGTTTTCCACTTGTCCACAATTATTTGCAATTCATGTAGTAAAATCAAAATATTGTTTGAGATTGTTATAAAAAATACAAAAATGGAGAAAACAGAAAAAGAAGATAATGAAATCCAGCAAAAGCTAGAACACGAAGAATATATCACTATTTTCAAACAATATTTACCTCCTTCACAATATTTTTAAGGATTAAATTTGGCAAATAGCTTATAGGATATAATCAAGCCTTCAAGAAGAGCACCAAAAACAAAAGTGACCTTCAAATAAACAAGTGAAAGAAGAATTTGATTATGTGGAGGGATAAAATTTCATGCAAGATTGGATGAAATTGCAAATAGTTTTTCATATGTTTTAGGGATGAACTCACCATGTATTTACATTATTCTACCATCCCTACACGAAGTGGTTTCAACTCAAATGAATAGGTGCGTGATTTCACCAATAAAACCACGAGAAATTCGAAAAAAAAAATTCCAACCAATGATCACTTTTTTCAACTATACGACCGCATAGGCTATAACTATGTGGTCGCATAGTTACAACCTTGGCTGCCTTTGATTTCTCTGCAAAGGTCTGTGCGATCATGTAGGCCTTTTAAGGCTCTATGTGACCGCATGCCTAAAAGGCCTATGTGATCTTCATGGTGTTCAATTTCCTCTTCATCCACTTCTATCTCGATTCATCTTCTTTGATTTTAAACAATAATATTACAACTGCTTACTTATCATCCAAATATATATAAGCAAAGCTAACTACATAGCTTAGAGCTCATAACTATTGGCTACCACAGCCAAAAAAGTTGCTCTCAGGCTATTATACACCTATATGGCACATGCGCCGTACACTCCAACATGCGATTGTTCAAAAAAGTACCAACACAACACATCGTGACATGTTAATTAAATTCTTCCTTTATAGAGTATAACTTTAATTTCAAACTTCTTATTAATTTTTCTTGTCGAAAAAGTACATATTTGATATTATAATAACTTTGAGTTAAAACCAAATACTACCAATGTCAAAGAGAAAATGACTATGATAGAGTATAACTTTATTTTTAAACTTCTTATTAATTTTTTTTGTCAAAATCTTTTAAGGCCATGTTTGAGCCACATTTTTTCAAAAAAATAAATTCTTATACAGTGATTTGACATCATTTCAACCACACATTATTCAACAAAATAATATGACACGCAAATTCAAAACTTTTCTTTATTTTTTAACCACACATTTTCCATCAATACACTATTCAGAAATGCATTCTAAGGAAAATAATGTGGCTCAAACAAGGGCTAAATAAGAGTACATATTTGATATTATGATAACTTTGAGTTAAAACTATATATTACCAATGTCAAAGAGAAAATGACTATGATAGAGTGCCCAATGTGTCATTATCCAACATGTGTCAGACATGGACAAGCACAAGGACACGCCACCTAGTTGAAATGTCAGTGCAACAAGGCTCTCGTGTCTCAAACTTATACTACAGGAACTCAGTTGACTCAACTGGTTAATGCTGTGCAAACATATTATTTCAACCTTTTTATGTTTCTTCTTTGTTCATATATGCTAAAAGCATTCACAATCTACCACTTTCCCTAGCTATTATAGTTCAAAACAAACTGGTGATAAAACCAGGTCATTTCTGCAAAAAACCTGTAACATAAGTCTAATTGTATATATGAAATGCTCTTTTGAATTTCTAAACCCAATGACTCCATATTAATGAAAATAAGAATATAATAAGTAACGACATGCCATATAAAAAGAATTTTGATTAGTAATTTTCTCCCTTATGTAAGTTTTTTGCTGATTTCATTCACTTTTATAAGTCAAAATACATTTCTTTGACAATGATAAGTAACAGAGATTTCATGTGGCACTTATTTTGAGAATTTACTGTGATATGTATACGTCAAGGAGCGAAAATCAGAGGGCTTTTTCAAATATTGCACAGCTTATACATAGTTTAGTAAGACGAAGCTACAGAATCAAAAATATTTCTCAAATTATATTAAATAACAAGAATTAATACTTACAAACAGACGAACCTTCAGGAGGGGTGAAGTGGATACAGGAATTCCTTTGGCCGCACCTAGCACGACCCCACGGGTAGCAGTAGAACTGGGACCAGAGCCAAGGAGCGCGTGCGGCAAGTGAGATGGCCTAACATACCCCGAACTACCCTGACTTAGATCCGTAGCAGAGAACGCAAGAGGTAGCCTCGAGGCGGGTCGGGCCGCAAGCATGGTGACGGGTCTCGGAAGGAATCCTCGGCCGGAGGAGGCGATGGGGTAAAGCAGCTGTGAGGGGTCCTGTGGGCGAGGGTGGAACTCGGTTTGTGGTGGCCGGGGGGCCAATTGAGCGTAATTGGGGTTGGGATTGGAGGGCAATTGTCTGGATGGGGACGAATAAAAGAGGTCGGGAGTTGGGATGTGTGCGTGGGGATTAGGGGGTCTGGGGTAAGGTAACAGGGGTCTCGTTGTTGCGGCAGTGGTATTGGAGGTGGAGACGGCGGCAGCTGTGGGAGGAGGGTCAGGGTCAGTTGGTGGAGGAGCGGTGGAAAGTGCCATGGAGATGGCGGCTAAGTGTGGCGCGAGGATATGGTTCTGAGAGAGATTAACTTTTGAATTTTGAGCCGGGGGCAAGGAAATATTTAAGGTGACGGCGTCATTTTCAAATTTCTATTTTAAAAATATCAAATCAATCAATACAATTGTCTTCTTAGTAAGGGATTGTTTGAACTCCACTTTTTTCAAAATATGTATTTTTAAATGGTTTTATAATGGAGAATATATAATTAAAAAATAATAAAAATTGGATTTTATGTATAATATTATTTTATTAAAACATATATAATTGAAATAATGTCAAATCACTATTAAAAAATGTATTTTGATAAAAAACAATATTCAAACATGAGTTAAGAGCCTCTCTACCCTCAAGTGTCCCGTCTATAAGGGAGCGCCATGTCACTTCCTTGTTTGAGCAAGCATATTGGTCTCAATAAGAATAATCCTTTTATTGGGTTAATTACATAAATAGTTATTGAACTTTACCAAGGACTACTACTTAATAACTGAATTTAAAAATGCATCTAAATAAGTATTGAAATTCGTCAAGTGATACAAATCCATAACTGAACTTAACAAGTGAATTTAAAAATGCATCTAAATGATTATTGAAATTCGCCAAGTTATACAAATTCATAATTGAACTTAACGATGTATCATAATTGTCACTGAACTATACACTGTTTTACCATCCATCACTAAAGAGGAAAGATCCATTGAGTTCAACAAACGGTGCCAACTTGAATGACAGATGAATAACACGATATATAGTTCAGTAACCAATGAGATTTTTAAGATCATGGCGAAGTTTAATGACCATTATGTTCAATTATTAAACAGTAACAGTTAGCATATCTCATTGGCTATTGAGATATATTTTTAAATTCAATTATTAAGTCATTTAAATCCACCTCTATGAAAGAATAAATCATAGAAAATTAAGGGAGAAAAAGAGGAAACGGAATATCATAGACCTATAAATTGAATAAAAATAGAACTTTTGTTGGAAAGTACATTTGATTTTTAAATGAACTGGCATCAATTCATCATATCTCAAATTTTGCATAAAAATTTGAAAGAGAACCAATAGGAATATTGAAAGAAATTGATAGAAAGCAATTATATAAAATACAAAAATATTCGAATTAGTACTAATGTAACTGAGGTCAATTTAATTTTCAACTATTTTTCCCTTCATTTTTTTTAGTTTCTTATTTTACGGAGGTCAATTTCGGGGAAAAAGAAATTAATAACCCAACTTAAAAACATATCTCAATGGTCACTGAATTATATACCATATTACACATCCATCACTCAAATTGAAAAATTCATTAAGTTCAACAAATAACATTGACTTAAGTGATGGATAAGTAATATGGTGCACAGTTCAGTTATGAAGTAGTAATATATGGCAAAATTCAGTAACCATTCATGTAACTACCCATCCCTTTGTTAAAAGCAATGCTTCATTTTTATAATTTTACATGAATTTGTGTTGGAAATAATATAGTTTAAAAGATTAAGCCCTTGTTTGGGCTTCATTTTAATGAGATTTTAGGGGGAAGTATTTTGAAATAGTGATTTTTAAGAAATGTGTGGTTGAAAAAAAAAATTGAACTGTGTAATATTATATCATTGAAAAATGTGTGATTAATCCAGAGGTTACTTAAATAATTGTTTTAACCACTATAAAAGTTGATTGGCACATTATAATATATAAAAATATTTTAGAAATATTGCGGAATAAAATAAATTATTTTATTTTCTTATAAAAGTAAAATAATTTCAAACCACTAATGAAATATAAATTTAGAACTTATTTTTAAAAATTCAACATTGATTTAAAAAAATAAATAAATAAATAAAATTCTAATTTGAATAAAATATTTTCTAACTAAATATTAAAAGAAAATCTTAAATTCTTGATCTAGCAACACGGGCTCTATCAGCAGTCTTAACCTCGAACTCTGATCCGTCAATCATCTGTAAAAATAATTTAGAATATGGAATGAGCATATGAATATACTCAGTATAGATTTTATACCTGTATTTTCACAGTTTAATATAAAAAGCAAGTAAAATACGCACATAACATAACATTTTTTTAGTGGGTTAGAAATCTGACCGCCTCATTCTCACTTAGATTAAACCCATTCTCAATCTCCACTTAGGGTATTTAGCCCTATGGCTGATTTTCATGTAGATCTACGTAATAATACCCTATAGTATTTTCCACAATATCTTTCTTTACTTTGGAACATATAATAGTGCATAATTTAACTTAAAATATTAAAAAGTGAAATACAAAATCACTGGACATTTAGAGAAAAGAAAAGATTTGGGCAACTTTACTATTTCCTGTACTATTAGAAGCTACTCTTTCGACAAAGCAATTCATGAGCTTGGGGGGAGCATCAATTTGATGCCCTAATTAGTATTCAGAAAGTTTGGTCTAGATGAAGTCAAGCCAACAAAAGCAACCTTGCAGTTAGTCGACAGATCCCTCACATATCCACGAGGGATTATTGAAGATGTGTTGGTAAAAGTTGATAAGTTTATATTCCCAGCTGAGTTCGTTGTTTTGAACATGAAAGAAGATCAGGAGATTCCATTGATTTTTGGTAGGCCATTTTTAGTAACAAGAAGAGCCTTAATTGATGTACAAGGAAGATAGCTGACATTAAGGGTAAATGAAGAAGAAGTGAAGTTCAACATCTAACAGGCAATGAAGTACATATGACACTAATACTTGCTATAGAATAGACTTCATCGATTCTGCTGTGAAGGAAGAAAAAGTATTCATTGAAGATCCGTTAGAGCATTATATGGTATTTAGTGCAATAAAGGAAGACATTAACACTTCTGGAAGGTACAAAGGAAGCAAGTACTTAGTTGATTGCATACTGGCCCTTGAATCATCGTCAATTGAAGATAGCCCAGTACAGAGTAAAGAAATTTAGCAATTAGCGGGATCAAATGAAAACAAGGTTGACGAGAGTAGTAAATCTGAATTAAAGCAACTTTCAGATCACCTTCAATATGCATTCTTAGAGGAAAATTCTACTTCGCCTGTGATTATTTCTTCCTCACTCACCAAGGATGAAGAAGACTGATTCTTGAAGGTGTTGAGAGAACACAAAGATGCTTTAGGTTGGTCTATAGGTAGTATTAAAGATATAAGTCCTATAGTGTGCATGCATAAAATCGTTATGGAAAGATTCCTACAAATCGTCCATTGAACATCAAAAAAGATTGAACCCAACTATGAAAAATTTGATGAAAGCAAAAATACTAAAGCTACTAAAAGCAAGGATTATATTTTCTATTTCAGACAGTGAATGTGTTAGTCCAGGTAGGATGATAGTGGTAAAAAAGACAACAACGAGCCGATCCCGACACGAACAGTAATTGGTTGGAGGATTTGCATTGACTGCAGAAAGCTGAACAAGGCAACTAGAAAAGATCACTTCCCACTTTTGTTCATCGATCAAATGTTGGAGAGATTAGCAAGCTACTCCCACTACTATTTTCTTGATGGATACTTTGGCTAAAACAAATTGCAATAGCACCAGAGGATCAGGAGAAGATGCCATTCACTTAGCTTATGGGACTTTCACCTATAGATGGATGCCATTTCGATTGTGCAATGCACCAGCCACTTGTCAGATATATATGATGGTGATCTTTGCAGACATGATAGAAGATACCATGGAGGTATTTACGGATGATTTTTCTATTTTTGGTACTTCTTTTGATAAATGGCCTTCACAATCTCTCTTTAGTCTTACAACACTATGAAGAAAAAAGCTTAGTTCTTAATTGGGAGAAATGTCATTTCATGGTACAAGAAGGAAATTGTGCTTGGTCATCATGTTTTAGCTAGAGGACTTGAAATGGACTGGGCAAAAATTGATTAAATAGCAAAGCTACCACCACCCACCAATATTAGGGACATTCAAAGTTTCTTGGGACATGCTGGATTTTATAGGAGATTTATTAGAAACTTCTCAAAGATAGCCAAACATCTATGCAATCTTTTTGGAGAAGGACACAACATTTGTGTTTGATGAAAACTGTCTGAAGGCTTTTGAAACGATAAAAGAGAAATTAGTTACAGCTCTAGTGATGGTAGCACTAGATTGGGGTCAACTATTTGAAGTCATGTGTGATGCTAGTGATTACGCGGTAAGGGCAATCCAAAGGCGTGAGAAGATATTTTGAGTAATTCACTATGCCAACAAAACCCTGAATGGAGCTCAACTAAATTACATCACCAATAGAAAAAGAGATTTTGGCAGTGGTTTTTGCATGTGACAAATTAAGATCATATCTCATTGGCACCAAAGTAGTCATTTACACAAATCATGCAGCAATCCGTTACTTGTTCAAAAAGAAAGATGTCAAGCTCGCTTAATTCGATGGATCCTACTATTACAGGAGTTTGATGTGGAAATTTAGGATAAAAAGGGCAGTGAGAGCGTCGTTTCTAATAATCTTTCACGTTTAGAGAATGAGGGAGTGATCGATAACTGTCAATTTCAAGAAACTTTTTCGAACGAGCTTTTCTTAGCAATTTCATTCAGAATATCTTGGTATGCTGATTTTGTCAACTTCTTGGCTTGTGGACAAACGCCACCTGATTTAACACCTCAGCAAAAGAAAAAAATTCCTACTTGATGTCAATTTACATTTGTGGGATGACCCTATACTTTTTAAGAGATGTGCTAACATCCTAATAAGGAGGTGCGTACATATGGAGGAAACACGATCATTAATGAAGCATTGTCATTCATCACCTTACGAAGGTCATTTTGGTCCTACTTATACTGCTGCTAAGGTACTACAGTCGGGGTTTTACTGGCCAATACTTTTCAAGGTTGTTATGCTTTTGTGAAGACATGTGACCAATGTCGACGTATCCGGAATATTTCAAGGCGTCACGAGTTACCATTAACTAACAATCTTGAAGTGAAGTTGTTTGATGTTTGGGGAATTGACTTCATAAGAACCTTCCCACCACCTTTTGGCCAGTCATATATTCTCCTTGTAATAGATCATGTCTCAAAATGGGTTGAAGCCATTGCCACGCCAGTAAACTATGCAAAGCTAGTCTTAAAATTTTTACAAAAGAATATCTTGAATCGATTTTGCACATCTAGAGAAATTGTAAGTGATGAAAATACACACTTCTGCAACAAACTTTTCAATTCCCTCTTAGCCAAATATGATATCAGGCACAAATTGGCACTTGGCTACCATCCCCAATCCAATCGGCAAGTAGAGTTCTCCAACAGAGAAATAAAGCAAATATTGGAAAAGACAAGAAATACCAACAGCAAAGATTGGGCTCACAAACTAGACGATGCCTTATGGGCATCCTGAACGACATTTGAAACACCAATTGGAATGTCACCTTATCTATTGGTATTTGAGAAAGCATGTCACCTATCGGTTGAACTGGAGCATGGAGCCTATTGGGCTGTGAAAAAGCCGAACTTGGACATGAAATTAGAAAGGCCACAATACTTGTTGCAACTCGACGAACTTTATGAAATTCAAAACAATGCATATGAGAATGCCAAGATATATAAGGAGCACACAAAGTTGTGGCACGACAAGAGGATCTTCACAAGAGAATTCAAGCTTAGAGAATGAGTTCTTCTATTTAATTCTCACTTGAAGCTTTTTCCAGGCAAGTTGTGGTCAGGACCTTTTGTGGTTCGTAAAGCATTTACCTATGGTTTGGTGGAGCTCGTAAACAAAGATGGATCATTCTCCCAAACAAATGGACAATGCCTTAAGCATTGTCACAGAGAGGAGGATCAAGATATGGAAGAGATTGTCCTTATAGAATCAACGTAAACCCAGTTCTATGTCCAGCTAATGACGTTAAAGAAGTACTTCTTGGGAGGCAACCCAAGTTCTATCCATCAACCCAAATTTGTCTTTTTCTTTTTTATATATAGAAGTTTTCCACATTTACATGCATTAGTAAGATTGTGTTCATTTTGTTTCATAGGTACATTCTCGAGCATGGGAGCATCGAACCTAGGGCATTAATGGAAAAGACCACAGTGGGGATTGCAGTATATCTAAATAAAAAAAATCATTTTTTGAAAATTTTGGTGCAGTAACCCAGCACTGCGGTGCCCATATTTTAAATTAAAAAAAAATTGTTTTTTTACAATAACCTAGGCTCTGTGCTGCCATATAAAAGTTTTTTTAAAGGTTTTTTTTTTAGCTTTGTTTTTGTTATTTTCTTCCCCCTACCTTTATTTTAAAACCTACCCTGTTCTCCATTTTTCTTTTTCCCCATGCCTCTCTCTCCCCATTTCTCCATTCGTCTTCCTTCTCTCTCACATCACATTTTGCTCACTACTTAATTAGATACCAAGCCTCATTTTCACATATTCCTCATTGTTTGCTTGGTTGTCGAAGAATCCCATTCCTTAAACTAATTGCTACATTCTTGGTATGTAATTCTCTTCCATAGAAGGCTTTAAGCTTGTGGTGGTAAATTTTAGTACATGAGATGGTATTTCATAAATGATTAGGTGTGAATTGGGGCTATGAAACTTGATTAGTGTGTAATTGGGATTGGTGTCTACAAGATGTTTGACATATTGCCTAGGTGAGTTTTGGGGACTATTTTGTATGTGTGGTTTTGGTTTGGGTGTTGCTTGTTAATGCCATTTGCAGCAGTGAACATTTTTGGTTTAAATTGTGGTAATTGGATTTTGGGGATCATTGATATTACTGTGAGCTTGAATTGAGCTAAGTAGCCATGCCACCTAAGAAGAAATCTAAAGTCACAGAATCTTCGTCTTCCACTATATTTGATCGGAGCTGGTTTGTAAGTTCCGTCATGGAGGAACACTATAGACATATGGTCATTTACTGGAACTATATTTTGGAGAGGGGTTTTGAAAAACTATTGCCCGAGAATATACAAAGTTTGGTGTGGAAAAGATTTGCTTTGCAACCAGGTGCTACCTTAATCCCTTTAGTGAACGAATTTTATGCTAATGCCAAGAACACGTAGTCACGTACATTTCAAAGTTTTTGGGCAGGGTTTTTGGATCAAATTTAACTGTGCATCTATCAACAAATTCTACAACTCATGGGACATCCCCGATGATGACTACTCTAGATTATGTGAAGATGGAGTTGATCTCGACATTTTGATTCACACACTAAATTGCGAAGGCACTTAATGGAAACGATCTGCTAGTGTTGTGACCAACTTTTTCGCTTCTTGATTGACGATTAATTTTAAGGTTTGGAATCATTTTATATCCACCAAACTAGTTCCTAGTAGTAACATAAGTGAGGTAACAAAGAAACGGGCTCTCTTGAAATATGCCATTCAATAGGATCTACCTATTGATGTTGAAAAGGTCATCCAGAATAGTATTTTATGCATCCTAGGGGGATCGTCCACAGGCAATTTGGGACACCCCTCCCTAATCCATGATCTCTATATAAAGGCGGTGTTTCCACTCGCGAATCTAATGAATTGTTGCATCCCAAGCCACCTCTCACACGGGACTCCGAGATAGGCTTTTAATACATCAAGACAGGCCAAGCTCATCTTTATCTTCTCAGCCAGAACTATCTCCTCCCTTATATCCTTAGACGGGTGATGTTCTAGGGGACATACTTAGGCGACTAAAGGTGATGGACTTGCACATAACCCGTTGGCAAGACGGGATGTAGGTACAACTGGAGCAGTTACGAACCTTCATCCATGACAAGTTTTAGTATCAAAATGCTTGCATGGCAGTGATGGCCTCTGCTCATCCTGAACTCACATTTCCTCCATCACTGTTACTACCATCCCGTTCACACCCTCTATGTGACACCCAGAACTTAAGCTTCGAGTGTCACATACTAAATATAAAAACTGCTACCTTCGCTATATGTAAATACTCTTAAATGAAAGTATTACATGTTAGAAACTTATTTTCAACTTGGTAAAATATCTCTCATAAAATTTTAATGGCCAGCAAGAGCGCATGACGACAAAATTATACTTTACATTTACGGACTCTGCTCTGCCACGATTAGTTGGGGCAGCAAGTTCAACTATTTTTATAGAATTCATCCCAACTCCATTTTCTATGAAATTTATGACATTAGAAAGATATTTTCAAGTAGTTTTCTAAGTTAAAATATGAAAAATTTCCAAAATCATATGATATGGGCGTTTTACTGAAAACAGTAAGGTATTGCACAGAAATTTCAGATTGACCCTTCAACGTTTAAAAATTTATATCTCAGGCTACAGTTATTCAAATTGAGTGATTCTTGTGCCCATATTAAGACAACTCAATGAGGAACGCAGAAATATTTTTAGAGTCTCAAATAGACGTTTATGGAGTCAGAAATAACGTTTTGAAATTGACCCAAAAACTATTCCGTTTCTGCCTTTTGTCACTTGCAAGGAGAAGGTTTTTTAAAAAAAATGTCTCTTAACACAACATAGAAGATATAATTGAATAATTTACTTCCGGAACCATATTACATCATGTCTTATACATGTTTTTTATACAATACCATAAGAAAACATATGGAAAGCAGTCGATCAAAACATGCAAAAATAAAACTTCGATGCAAAACAACCTTGTCCCTAACCCATCATCGATTATGCCGACTGACTTCCACCAACTTCGCAATTATGGATCTGAAAATTTAGTGTAAAATACTATGAGTATAAGGAATACTCAATAAGATACCATGCTTGGATTTTAACATGTTAATACTACACAAAAGAATGCAATCAAACATATACTTGCACATTCCGGTTTGCCGGTGCCCTTTGGACTTGTCCTAAGGCATAAGTAGATATCTAACTTTGTGGACTTGTCCACCACATTCATATTATGGTTTTTCATGCATAACTTAAGTATAAATATTAGCATGAAATCCGACCACTTAAGCATAGAAAGTATCTTAGTGTAAAACTTGAAGAAAATTCGGTTGAAAGATGAATTGAGAGTGCTAGGCTTGTCTCCCTTTTTTTTCTCACGTTGAATGCCCTTTCATACAAGTGAAAATCTGTTTTTTTCTTGCAAGGGAAAATAATGGCAGCAACATTTCTATTTAAAGGTAAGAAAATGATTAATTAAAGGTGACTCTTCAACCATTTTCTCTACGTGGGCTGCATGGATGCATTTCTTACTTCAATCAAACACCTATGAATTCATTAACCACCTCATGCTTAATTTAAAACAATTCATGCATTGATTAAACACTCATGCCTGCTTGATACATGCAATACATGGCCAAGTGGAAGGAAAGAAAAAAAATACTTAACCTTGGTAATTAGGTGCAAAATTGGACATTTATCCCAAACCCCTAATTA
>NC_036251.1:13560233-13562610 GCF_002742605.1 Olea europaea var. sylvestris
ATATTTAATGCAAATCTTTAGTTTTTCTTCCATTATTATGAGTAACTACGTTTTTTATTCAAGATTCTTGTTATTTTATCATATACGTGTTGATTTTACTATAAGTTTAATGCGTTAAATTATTGGATCAGTAATTTGATGATTTTGTATATCTTTTATGAATCGAGAGGTGAGTTTCAGATTTAGTCCATAGAGTAAAATCCGATAAATTAGTAGAACTTGTAGAGATATCTACATTTATGTTGCGATCGTTATATGAATTCTTAAAACTAATATTTCACTTAACTAAGGTCGATTCGCATAGAAATATGTGATTAAATTAGTTAAATAGGCTCAATGAGAACTCAAGAAGGGTAAATTAAATACAATAAAAGAATTCGATCGAACACTATATTCGGTTTTTGAATTTTGAATTAGGATTTAAAGGTGATGGATAGGTGAAATTGTTATGCTCTAATATCCGTTTGTTATTTGAATTCTAAATCAATCTTTGTACATTTTGATTAATTTCCAGTGTCAAACCAAAAAAAATATAACTTATAATTCTTTGTTTGCCTTCATTAAATAGGAGTTAGAAAAATTAGAGTAAATCCTAAAGTATAGTTCTCATGAGATCGATAACCAGAATTCAAAGATCTATTATATTACTTGTTACGATATCGTACACTTGAGATAAAAAAAAATGCAACAAGCACCTAAGCCTTGCCCCGTTCAAGCACCTCTAATCCTTGCACTTCACAAGCAACTCTAAGCCTTACCTTTCTCAAGTACCATAAACCTTGCTCTACGCAAGTACCATAAGTCTTGTCTCGAGCAAACACCTCAAGTCTTGCCTCTACGTAAGCACCCTTACAAATACTTCGTACATTCAAGTAAAATTAATCCTAATAAATCATTAAGCGAAAGGATTGACCTTATAACCCCGAAGACTATTAAGTCATTCCTTTCGATTTTTTAACAAGATCGGTGTTTGACCTCATTCATTTCAATTTTTTAGAAAGGTCAGGGACGAGCCCATTCCTTGCAATTTTTTAACAAAGTCGAGGTACAATCTCATTCCTTTCAAATTTTTAACAAGATCCGGATCAACTCCTTCCTTTTAAAATATTTAATAAGGTCGGGGTCGAGTCCATTCCTTTCAAAAATTTTAACAAGGTCAGAATGTAATCTCCTTATCCCTTTCAAATTTTAAACAAGGTTGGGGTTGTGACTTCCTTCCTTTCAAACCTTAACAAAGTCGGGGTCGAGCTCTTTCCTTTCAAATTTTTTAACAAGGTTGGGTTAAAGCTCATTCCTTTCAAATTTTGACAAAGTCGAGATGCAACCTCCTTCCTTTCTAAATTTTTAATAGGGTCGGGATTGAGTCCATACCATTCAAACCTTTAACAAGGTTGGGGTGTAATCTCACTCGTTTCAAATTTTAAATAAGGTCAGGGTAACAACTTTCTTCCTTTCAAATTTTTAACAAGTTCAAGGTGCAACCTCATTCCTTTCAAATTTTAAACAAAGTTGAGTCAAGCTCCTTCATTTCAAAATTTTTAACAAAGTTGGGGTTGAGCCCATTCCTTTCAAATTTTTAACAAGGTCGGGTGCAATCCCATTTTTTCAAATTTTAAATAAGGTCAGTGTTGAGCTCATTCCTTTCAAAAATTTTAACAAGGCCGAGATCGATCCCCTTCATTTTAAAATTTTTAACAAGATCGGGCTCGAGCCCCCTCTTTTTAAATTTTTAACAAGGCTGGGTCAAGCCTCTTTCCTTTCCAAATTTTTAGCAAAGGTCAAGTTCAAGTTCCTTCCTTTCAAATTTTTTAAAATGTTGAAAACCTGCTATCCTAGATCATGAGTTCGAGGGGCTATCAACTCGACACAAGCATGCCTATTTTTGAACCCATTATATTTTTGCTTCTCATTTCAAAAACTCTTACATAGCGCATGAGCTCCTAACATGGATGCACAGGAGCCTATGATGTGTACAATTTTTGTATGGCCCTACCACCCACGGCTTCATGCTAGAGGTCATGGTAACCTTGGGCACTCTCCTAGGGCTAGAATGTCATCGAGTTTATGTGGTCGAGCATTAAGTCACTCTCTCCCTGGGCCAAAACATCATCGGGCTCGTATGAGTGAGCTTGAGCTCTAGCTTATAACACTTGGACATCTTTTGTCCCACACTAACATTTTTTCTTCTCATTCTATCAGGATATTCCCAACTTTGGATCCTTGAGGATCAGCCCGAGGAGTGAGCTCGAGGTATTCTGACCTACGTGTCTTCGATCTTCAGAGTTGAGGCTTCTCGGTGCAGTATGCATAACCCAATGAGGTGATTTGATCCATTAACGAAACCATTGATGTTGTTAATCTAATAGGACTCTACCAC
>NC_036251.1:13568277-13609998 GCF_002742605.1 Olea europaea var. sylvestris
CTTCCCCCAATCCCATTCCTCGCGACACTTCTAGGGGTCAACCTGCTTCTTCAACTACCGCTCGGGGTCTCAACCCTCTAAGTATATGCCATAGCTATCATTCTAGAGGTCATATTTCCTCTCAATGTCCCAATCGTGCCATTGCCCTTGCACAGGAACCCCTCTTTCCAACCCCAGAGAATGAGTGTTTCACGATCGACCCTATTGACCATTCCGATGAGGATCTTGACCAATTTGAGTGTTTTGAAGAGGATATGGCTGTTGTCTCTGTTATGAGATGTATCATTTCCATCCCTATTGACTCAGACTCATGGAAGATAACTTCTATTTTCCATACATTCATCCCATGCAACTCTCGTTCATGCAAGTTAGTTATTGATCGTGGTAGCACCATGAATGTCGTATCTAAGTCCGCGGTGGCCAAGTTCGGCTTCAAGATTGAACCACATCCTCGCCCGTTTAAGATAGCATGGGTGGATCGAACCTCACTGCCTGTCACTCACCGTTGTCTAGTTCCCCTTACGTTCGGTCCCCTTTTCTCAGAGGAAATTTACTATGATGTCTTACCCATGGATGTTGCTCACGTCCTGTTGGATCGTCCTTGGCTTTATGATCATGATGTTAAGCATTTTGGGCATGATAACATTTATGAGTTTCTTCACAACTACAAAACTATTTGACTATTGCCGACGAAACCCTCGGACTCCCCGAAGAAAGTAACACCCACTTCTACACCCAAGGGTGTCATCGACGCTCTTCTTCAATTAATATCCTTTAAAGATTTTGAGCGTGAGGGTAAAGAGACCGAGCTTATGTTTTCCTTGGTTGCTAAACCAGGCTCCCAAACCACTCTTGCTTCTCCTAGTGACTTTCTTGCCCGAGGTCGATTCTTTGCTCAATAAATTTAGTGATGTTACGCCTACAGACCTACCTGATGCACTTCCTCCTATGTGGGATATTCAATATGCCATCGAACTCGTCCCTGGCTCTCAGCTGTTGAATCGACCCCATTATAGAATGAACCCTGCTGAGCGAGCTTAACACAGTAGGCAAATTGATACTTTACTCGATAAAGGTTTTATACACCCTAGTCTTAGCCCTAGTGCAGTTCCAGTCTTTCTCACCCCTAAGAAGGAAGGCTCGTGGCGCATGTGTGTGGATAGTCACACCATCAATAGAATCACCATTAAGTACCAATTTCCTATCCCCACGACTTGAGGATATGTTAGATGAGTTGGCCGGGTCTGTGTGGTTTTCGAAAATTGATCTACGGAGTGGGTATCATCAAATTAGGATAGACCAGGGGATGAATGGAAAATGGCATTCAAGACCCAGGATGGTTTGTACGAATGGTTGGTTATGCCTTTTGGACTGTCTAATGCACGTAGCACTCTCATGGGGGTCATGACCCATGTATTACGACTTTTTATTGGAAAGTTTTTTGTCGTCTATTTTGATGAAATCTTGATTTATAGTCGATCACAAGAGGCTCATTTCGCTCAGCTCTGACAGGTTTTCCTTACTCTTCGTTCTGCACAGCTATATGCTAACCCTAAAAAATGTTCATTCCTCCGCCTTGAGCTCCTTTTCTTAGGGTTTATCATTTCTACCCAGGGTATTTCTGCCGATCCCGCTAAAATCTTAGTTATTCACGATTGGCCGAAACCTTCCACCTTAACCAAAATTTGTAGCTTTCATGGGCTAGCATCGTTCTATCGAATATTCATCAAAGGTTTTAGCACTATTACTGCACCCATCACTGAGTGTATGAAAAAAGGGGATTTTCGTTGGATCCCTTCGGCCTAGAGAGCTTTCTTAGCTATTAAGCAGAAATTGATTGAGGCTCCCGTTCTACGACACCCAGATCTTTCTAAGGTTTTTAAGTTGCGTGCGATGCTTTCGGTGTAGATATAGGAGGTGCCTTGAGTTAGGAAGGTCATCCCGACACTTACTTTAGCGAAAAATTAAACCATGCTCGACAAAAATATTCCACCTATGATAAGGAGTTTTATGCTGTTGTCCAGTCCGTTCGTCATTGGCGATATTACTTATTGCCTCGTGGGTTTGTTCTATACTCTGACCATCAGGCTCTTCGCTTTCTTAATTCCCAGCATCATTTAAGTGAGCAACATGTCAAGTGGGTTGAATTTATTCGGGAGTACACTTTTGTTCTTCATCATCGCGTCGAGATAAAAAACAAAGTGGCCGACGCTCTTAGTCGTCTCACTACAATGCTTCAGTCCATGAGCACTACTGTAGTCAGATTTGATCGCTTGAAGGATGATTATCCTACTTGTCCTGACTTTGGCACCATCTTTCAGGACCTCTTAGACAATCCTTCTCGTGACCATGTTTCTTTCTTACATAAAGATGGTTATCTTTTCAAAGGTGCCAAGTTATGTATCCCCCGTACTTCATTTCGTGACTTCCTAGTCTGGGAACTATATGCAAGGGGTCGTGCTGGTCATTTCGGTCGGGATAAAATAGTCGCCTTAATCGAGGATCGATTTTATTAGCCGTCCCTTAAAAAAGATATTGCTCGCATTGTCTCTCAGTGTCGTACATGTCAATTGGGTAAGGCACAACGTCAAAATACTGGGATGTATACTCCTCTTCCTATTCCTCATACTCCTTAGCGTGACCTTAGTATGGACTTCGTTCTCGGGTTACCTAAAACAGCTCGAGGTCATGATTCCATTTTTGTGGTGGTCGATAGGTTCTCTAAGATGACACACTTCATCCCATGCTCTAAGTCTTTCGATGCATCCCATGTCGCTAAGTTGTTCTTCAAAGAAGTTGTTCATCTCCATGGGCTTCCAGTCTCTATCGTGTCTGATGGTGATGTTAGATTTGTTAGCTACTTCTGGAAGACGCTGTGGAAACTATTTGGGACGACGCTTAAGTTCTCTTCGGCATTCCACCCCCAAACCGATGGTCAAACTGAAGTTGTAAATCATAGTTTGGGCAATCTACTTCGTTACTTAGTTGTGGATAAAACAAGGAATTGGGATCTTGTGTTGCCCACCGCTAAGTTTGCTTACAATAATTTTGTTAATAGATCTGCCGGTCATAGTCCCTTTGAGGTTGTTCAGGGTTTCTCTCCTCGCTAGTCGCTTGATCTTATCCCTCTGCCCTCCAATTTTCGTCCCTCTACCTCTGCTCAAGCTTTTGCTGATCATATTCGTGACTTGCATGATAAGATTAAACGTAAAATTTCTTTAAGCAATGATCAGTATAAATTATCCGCTGATTCCCACTGTATGCATAAAGAATTTAACATGGGCGATTATGTCATGGTCTGACTTGCACATGAACGATTTCCTAAACATGTAGCCAAGAAACTTTGTGCTAGATCACTAGGGCCTTTTCCCATCATTAAATGGCTTGGAACTAATGCTTATCTACTTGAGCTGCCAACGCACTTAAATATTAGTCCCGTTTTCAATGTAGCAGATTTATATCCTTATCGAGGCACATTTGAGCCTCCAGCATTGTCGCCTAACATTTCTGCAGGATAGTCTTCGCGACTACCCCCTCGAGCTCCTATTACCACATTTTCTTTGCATGATGTTATTGATGAGGTACTTGATGATCAGTTTGTTGCTTCACAGAATGGTGGTTTTCGTCGGTTTCTAGTGTGTTGGAAAGGTCGCCCGCTTAGTGATGCTACTTGGATTGATGAAGCTGAGTTTCATTAACTTGATGCTCCACTCTTAGATGCTTATCTGGATTATACCTCGCCGGAGTCGAGTTCTTTCAGCCGGGGAGGAATGATGCAAATTGGAAAGTGTATTCTAGACGTAATCGGAATCAAATCAATTAAAGATCGCATTTTATTATTGCATTTTCTTGTTTTGGTAGAATAATAAATCTGTTTCCTTCTAAACAAAAGGAAACTCTAATTTTTTCCTTTTATTGTAACTTTCCTTTTTATTGTTATTTAGAACTTATAAATTGAGGTTCTTGGATTGTAATAAGAACACTTTTGATTATTAAATAAATCGACTATCTCCCTTCATTTCTTAGATTCTTAATCTCTTCTCTTGTATATTGTTCTTATCATTACAATCGGCATCACCATGCAGCACTCTTCGACATCAGGATATATCCTAAGATTGCCTTGAGGACATTACATTTGGAGCTAAAGACCTGGATGGTGTATCTCTTCCTCATGACGATGCCTTGGTTATTTCAGCAATTATTGCCAACTTCAAACTAAGAAGGATCTTGATTGATAATGGAAGTGCAGCAAAAAATTTGTCCCGTGAGGCCTTCAGTTTCAGAACAACAACTAAAACCTGTGAAAACTCCTCTGCAGAGATTCAGTGGGAGTGTCATCATCCCAGAGAGTGTCGTTAAGTTACCCCTCACCTTGGGATTTGATCTAAAGCAGGTAACAGAAGTCACACCTTTTCAAGTTGTCCGTGCTTTAATGGCCTACAACGCTATCCTGGGTAGACCACTGCTAAATAAGATCGAGGCGATTGTGTCCACTTTTCACCTTGCCATGAAGTTTCCTAAGGTCAGGGCGTAGGAGTTGTGCATGGAGATCAAGTAGCAGCTAGACAATGCTATATTATTAGCCTATGGGGGGATAAGTACCGATGTCATGCAACTTTTTGACACTGAACCCGACCCCGACCACTGAGGTAGGCTTTTCCCAGTCGAAGAATTGGTAGAGGTCGAGCTCGCGGTCTAGAAAAAAGTAAATATTGGTCGCGATCTCAACGAAGTCCTTATGGCGGAACTCATTGCCTGCTTGTCTCGAAACATTGTCGTCTTTGCATGGAAATTTGAACACGTGCTAGGAATAGATCCTAGCATTGCAATCCATAAGCTCAATATTAGTCCAGAAGCCAAGCCTGTGAAGTAGAGAAAGAGACAGTTTGCTCCAAAAAGACGAAAGGCCATTTGCGAAGTAATCGATAAACTTGTCAATGCAAGCTTCATCAGGGAGGTCCAGTATCCCGAGTGGCTTGCCAACATAGTTTTGGTGAAAAAGACTAATGGCAAATGGAGGGTCTGCATTGATTTCACGTACCTTACCTCGGATTGATAGCCTTGTGGATGGCACAACAGGACACAAGTTGTACAGCTTCATGGATGCATTTTTGGGATACCATCAAATTTTTATAGCTGAAGAAGATCAAGAGAAGACGTCTTTCATGGCAGACTCCGCCATATATTGTTACAAGGTCATGTCATTTGGGTTAAAGAACGCAGGGGCAACATACCAAAGACTCATCGACAGGGTCTTTGCCCAACTCATCGGGAAGAATGTTGAAGCCTATGTCGATGACATGGTGGTAAAAAGCAAGCAAGTAGACCAGCATATATCTGATCTAGAGGAAGTCTTCAGCACCCTGCAAAAGTACAGAATGAAATTGAACTCGACAAAGTGTGCATTCGGAGTAGCTTCGAGAAAATTCTTGAGATTCATGATCACACACAGAGGGACAGAGGCCAATCTAGAAAAATACAAGCCTTGGCATCCATGGAATCACCTAGGAATAAGAAAAAAGTTCATAAGCTGACAGGCCGAGTGGTCGCCTTGAATAGGTTCATGTCACAGGCTGATAGGTGTTTTCCCTTCTTCATGTTCCTTAGGGACAATCAAAAGTTCGACTGGAATGACAAATGTGAAAAAGCTTTTCAAGAGCTCAAGGAAACATTAGCCTCTCCTCCAGTCCTAACCAGACCTGAACCCGGTGATACTTTATTTTTATATTTAGTGGTCTCTCAAAATACAGTCAATAGTGTGCTAGTATAGGAGGTAAAAAAGGTCCAGCAACCAATATATTATGTGAGCAAGGTATTGCTTGACACAGAGATAAGTTATACATTGGCCAAATAGCTCGCCCTTGCCTTGGTCATGGTAGCCCACAAGCTTCTGTAATATCTCCAGTCACGTCCCGTTGTTGTGCTCACAAATCAATCCCTGAAGCATATACTCCAGAAGCCCAACGTCTTGTAAGGTTATTGAAATGGGCAATTGAGCTGGGAGAATTTGATATTGAGTTCAAGCCTCATCCTTCTATTAAGGCACAAGCTCTTGCAGACTTCATTGTGGAACACGTGTCGAGGCCTTGGGGGCTAGAGGATAGGTCAAGAAATGACACTTTGGATACCTAGGAAATTTTCGTAGACAGGGGCAGGTAACTCCTTGGGCTCGAGAGTTAGGATCATCATCATCAGCCCCGACAAAAATACGGATATTCGATGCACACTCAGATTTGAATTTGAAGCTACTAATAATGAAGCGGAGTACGAAGCAGTCATCATTGCTCTGGAGTTAGCCCTTAATCTTTAGCTTGAACATGTCAAGATTTTCAGTGATTCTAGCTCGTCGGTCAGATTGAAGGTTCATTCGAAAGGAAAGGCGAGAAAATGGGCTTATATTGTCTAAAAGATCATGATCTTCAAAGGCAATTTAAGAGCTGTGAAGTCATAAAGGTTGACAGAGCACAAAATTACAAAGTCGATGCACTGTCCAGGCTTGTGTTTGCAAGTGTTGATGGATTGGATAGGATTGTGCACATCAAGATTCTGACAGAGCTTGGTATCAGCCTGATCAAAGAAGTCATGGACATTGATCAAGAACCATCCTGGATGGATCAAATAATAGACTATATAAAAAATGGGAGCCTCCTGAGAATCCTCGAACAGCTAGGAGTATTCAATCCAGGGTACCAAGATATTGCATGATTAAAGGGGTCTTGTTTCACAAGAGCTTCACACTCTCATACTTCAGGTGACTGAAGCAATCAGAGGCGTCTCGGGCCTTGGCTGAAGTTCATGAAGGTGTGTGTGGGAATTACCAAGGAGCCCAGTCCCTTGCCTTCAAACTTGTACGATATGGATATTATTGGCCCAAAATGAGGAAAGACACCATGGACTATGTTAAGAAATGTGACAAATGTAAGAGGTTTGGCAACATCATCCATTCCCTCACTCAGGATTTCACCAACATCAACATCCCGGCCTCATTTGAGCAATGAAGAGTCGACATCCTCGATCCTTTTCCAATTGCAAGAGGGCAATTAAAGTTCGTAGCAGTGGCAGTAGAATACTTCACCAAGTGGGTAGAGGCTGAACCCTTGGTAACCATTTCAGTGTCTAAGTTGAGGACCTTTGTATGGAAGTCTATTGTTTACCGGTTTAGGATCCCCAAAGTCCTTATAACAGATAATGACAGGCAGTTTCACAACCCTCAATTCAAAAACTTTTGTGCAAGCCTTATGATTGACTTCCGACTAACGTCAGTTTTGTACCCACAGAACAATGGTCTAGCCGAGATGATAAATAGGATTATACTGCAAGATCTCGCACAAGGATTGGCGATGCTAGATGAACATGGTCAGGTAAACTACCTTCAATACTTTGGACTTACAGAACATCCCACAGGACTGCAACCGGCGAAACCCCATTCATGTTAGCCTTTGGCATTGAAGCTGTAATTCCCGTTAAGGTCAGTATTCCTAGCCTGAGGAGGCTCAAGCCTAAGGCCTCAGAATGCACAGCTGAACATCTCCACATACTTGAAGAAGTAAAGGAATAGGCCTCCCTAAGGATAGCTTCTTACCGAGACAAGACAGTGAAGCACTTTAATATAGAGTAAGACCTCGGAAGTTCAGGACAGGGGACCTCGTGTTGAGAAGAACCGAAGCAGCTGGCCATGCGCCTAAAAAGCTCAGGCCCTTTTGGGAAGGGCCTTTTGAAGTCATACGATAAATTCACGGAGGCGCTTACAGTTTAAGAGACACATTAGGAAGACCATTCCCAAGGCCATGGAATATCGAAAACTTGAAAATATATTACAAGTAACTTTCTCTTTTAAGTTGTCAGGCCTACGTGCTAAGTTTAATTTTTATGTTGTCAAGCCTACATGCCAAGTTTAATTTTATGTTGTCAGGCCTATGTGCCAACTTTAGTTTTTATGTTGTTAGGCCTACGTGCCAAGTCTAATTTTTCATGTTGTCAGGCCTGCATGCTAAGTTTAATTTTTAGTATATTGCAATAAAAGCAAAATCTAGAGACACGAGCTCTTCAAAGCCTTGCCCCGCGCAAGCACATCAAGCTTTGCTCCACACAAGCACCTCTTTGCCTTACTCCATGCAAGCACACTAAGTCTTGTTCCTCTCAAGCACTCAAAGTCTTTCCTGTGTAAGCACTCTAAGCCTTGCTCTACGCAAGTACCTCGAAGCATTGCCCCGCGCAAGCACTTAAGCCTTGCTCCACGCAAGCAGCTTGGAGCCTTGCCGCAAGCACTCAAAGCTTTACTCCATGCAAGCACCTCGAAGTCTTGCCCTCGTAAAATACCACCAAGAAAAAAATCAGACCACACCACATACCCGAGCACGTCAACACCTAAACCTATAAACAGATTCGATAGGCAAGGGTCGGGGTAATTGTCCTCGAGATATTTTGTGCCAATCGCTCCACCACGTACTCGAGATATGGTTTGCCTACATGGTTCTCTAAATCCTCGAGATGCAGTGCCCCGAATGGCCTTCCACATCCCCAGGATCTGGCGAGCCAAATGGCTCTCCCTATCCTCGAAACAAAACACATAAGTATTATGCTCGAGACGTACAGCAATGATAAGTCTTCAATCCCAATATTTTATAATTTTCTAAATTAAAGTACTACTCGAAACCATGTCCTCGATATCTGGCGAGCCAAATGGCTCCCCCAAGTCCTTGAAACAAAACACACTAGTATTGTGCTCGAGACGTACAACAACGATAAGTCTTCGATCCTATGTGGAGCCTTGACTATGTTTCAATACTCGAGCTCGAGCATAATTAATTAGACTAGATATGAAATGAGAAGATAAAGATCATTCATTAACAAAACATTTTTAATCATCGGTCAAAATACTTGTCCAAAAATTACAAAATATAAAGAGGCCTTGGAACACATGGATGGGGAAGGGGTCCTAACCAATATGTCCTAGAGAGGGGTCGAGGCTTGCAATATCAATCTGCACGACGTCCTCCTCATGCGCGTCCTTCCCATCCTTGCCATCGTTATCCTTGCCATCACTCCCATCATCAGACCTTGAGAGCTCAAGGGTGTCTGCAACCGAGGGGACTGTCTTCAAGTCATTTGGCCTAATGTCGGGCAGTTTGGCCCTTGAGGTAGGCTCGAGCTTCCTTGAAAGCATGGAGGTAAGCTCTCGAGGCATACTTGCCATTGATCTTGTCACAGTCCTCGAAAGTTTTGAATTCTTCCCAGGCCCTTTCCTTGACCTCTGCAAGCTTTTCTTCTAACTCTTTAGTTTTATGTATAAGCTCGAGCCTCGCCTCCTCAGCCTCATCCTTCAGGGCTCTAGCCTCATCTTGTACCCTCCTCATTTTCTTCCATATATCTTTCTGCTCTTTTACCCAGGCTTCGTGCTGGGCCTCAAGCTTGGCAATCCTCCGATCTTTAAGGGACGAGGACTCCGCGATCCCAACCAGCCTCTGGGATTCCTCAAGCCCTCTCTTGGAGATTCTTCGGGCAACACTCGATGTCTGGAAAAGTCAAATATTGAACATCGGCCTCGAGATGGACAAGATGAAATATGAAAAGTTTGAAAAGGCAAGTATTTGGATCGAGGTACCTTCATTGTAAAAAGCTCGAGGGCTTTCATTCCCTCGTATAACTCAACCCCCTATACTTGGACATGAGGCTATACCCGAGGCAACCCCGCTCAAACTCCTCTGTGATCTAGGCCCCCAAGGGGATGGAGTCATCCTCGAGATCCACGACTTTAAAGGGAGCTCGGGGTGCAATTCTTGGGGATAGGGACCTCTGGCTTTGAGGCCCTTGTGGACTTGGAACTAGGGGATGAGGTTGAGAAGTATCACCAAGCCCCCTGCCAATGTATTCTTGAACACTCACTCCAGTCCTCTTCTTGCTTTTCTTTTTTGGCTGAGGCTAGCCCTATGGTTGGCTACCAGCCCTAGAATTCACAAAGTTGTGTAGAGCTCAAGGATCAAACGACATACCTAAAAATAGAAAACACATTAGAATGAGCTACTTTGTAAAAATAAAGAAACAGCTCTACCCTTGACACCTCTAATATGTGCCAGGTCTATCACATCTTCCCTAATCTCCTTCATGGTCGAGAATATAGGGTTCAGCCAGACCAGCATCCTCCTAGGCTATTCCAAGACGTCTGGATATACCTAACCCTCATAGAACTTCTCGACATCGAGGATTTCCCAATCAAGTCAGAAAGGGATGTCGGGCTCTCGAGCAATAGCATAAAACCATCCCTCCCTCCACCCTTTCAGAGAACTCGCCATCCTCAGTACCTTAAACCCTCCTATGGTCGAGAGGTAACCAAAACAGGTGTATCGAGGATGCTTCTTAAGCTCGAACACCAATTTATAAAGGTTGACATTGGGCTTGATCGCTAAGTACCTACAGGCTATGAAGAAATACACGAGCATTCTCCAGGCATTGGGCACTAGCTACCCCGGTCACAGGGAATGCTGGACCAATAAGGTAATAAAGAAAGGGTGTTGGGGGCCACCTAAATCCAGCCTTAAGGGTCTTCCTAAAGATGACAAACTCCCCTCGTCGAGCTCATACAATTCTATCGTCGGGGCCAGGGGATCTAACGTCACAAATAGACATGAGCCCATACTCCCTAGCTACAGCAATAGCCAAATGCTCTTTCAACTTACAAGGTTCATTGGGATACTCGAAGACCATATTAACCTAAGCCTCAAGTCTTGCATCTAGGGAAATACTTGTTGGTATTATCGAGATACCTAAGTCCTTACTGCTACTCGAGCTACTGGAACGATCACCTCATTATTACTCGATATTACTTAATGAAATTAAGTCTTAGCTTATGGAATAACTTAGAGTCTCGAGCCTTACCTAGAGTTACCCTACAACTTGAGAAGTTCCAAAGTATTTTGCTCGAGCACGACCTCGTAGATTTTAGATTTACAGTGGGTAAAAGTAAAAAATGAGGGAGTGAACAACAGTATTTATAGGTGAAAAAGACAGAAGGCCAAAGGTCGCCATTTATGGCCGTTCATTGGGACACATGTCGCACATCAAAAGGCACTCTCTAAAACGGTGATATCAATACCGACCATATCATCAGCCATTTTCCTCAACGACATAACTGACGATGTTTGGTGGTTAGTAACTCAGGTGCACCCCATCCCAGAGCTCACACTTTACGAGGAATGCACAGGGGCCAATGATACTATCAAAATCGGATATCTCGATGACTATCTTACTTGAGGAATCCCCATATGCCTCACTTCTATTTCCTGATACGAAATCCTCGGGCAATTCGAGTCCTCGAAATACTAAGCTCGAGGATTTTGTTCACATTGTCATGAGAATCACCTTTTATAGTCCTCAAGAAAATGTCCTCAGGTCATGCTTCTTTATGATGTCCTCGAGTTGCATATGCTCACCCAACAGATGTCTAAACCCCCAAGGACTCTACGTCAACTCCAACACTGTTGGCCGTACAATTCAATTACGAGTAAGACATTCCTCTCAAGCAGGACTCTATTGGATAAATACATCCAACTAGTTCAATCCTCTAAGGACTGAACTACCCACCTCTATAAATATAGACCCCCAACCCATTGATCAGGTACGTTATACACTTACAGTTTTCAGTATATATTTTTCCTCAATCCCTTTTCTAACTTAAGCATCAAAAGGGCAACGAGAACACATCTCGTTGCCTTTGTTTCAGGTACCCAAAGATTGCGTTCAAGCTTGTTATCAATCTTCATCCTCGAGATCTACAAGGTACAATTTTTGATAGCATCACCTAGTAATTTGTAGCATTTAGATGGGTAGCAAAACTTGTGCCAACATCCTACCCATACGACTCTTACGCAATGACGAGGTGCCATGTTCAATTGCTAGATTGTCCGATTTTAATAGGTTCATCTACTACCTCAATGAGCAATGCCTAATTGAAAATGAAATGAATTGTTTATAGAGTTTTAGTTTCAGTAAGAATACTACTTCTTACTGTAAACCTTGCTGATTTTTAATACTCGAATCTGCAAAGTTTAACCCCACTACATTGCTTCTGGCATAAGTCTAAATCTATGCACCCTACGCTTTTATGTAGTTTTGGTAACTTGATCCCAGATTCCAAATTGAAAGGAAGGATCTGACCATTAATGTTGAAACAAAATATCCACCATAGACAACCACAAGGCACCTAAATCCGAATTGAAGTAGATGGCCCAGACAAAACTCACTTGCCTCATGCACAAGGATTTTGCCATTCAAATAGGGCAGTTGACAGGTCGAGATGTTGGCAACACCTCGGCCCTTGATTGCTAAGCTGCGGGCCCCTTGGATTTAAATCAGGGATAAATCTCGAGTTTTATAGCAGGTCTGCACGCACAAAGCTAGGAAGTAGGGTATAACGCCAAAGAAGTGAAGTGACGACTGCAATTATGGCAACACCTTTTCAAATGCTAACGCACATGCATCAACATTTAATGCTTACAACCACTTTAGCCATCAGTGCATGCAACTAACGAGTCCATGGGGAGTTGACACGCCTCCCCACTAAAAGTGGGAAAAAGTGGCCTAAAGTCTAGTAGTCCTTTACTTAATATAAATAATTAGACTCGTACTTTGGAGACTAAATAACTTTGCTAAATGAGTGCGGATAAGTTTAAAGGAAAAGATACTTCGCCAAAAAATGAAACGATTGTTGGGATAAAAAATAGAATAGAGAAAGAGAATAAGGGGAAAAAAATCTTTCTCTAAGTCCATAACCTAACATAAATAATGAAGCCCGCACATGGGGACTATCAACATGGCCCATGAAGTCACTTGAGTAGGACACTTGTAAGACCAGTGTGATGTCATCACAAAGTAAATTCAGACAATGTCTCGCTATGTTCGCTTCTCACAATCGATGCTATTTTGATAAAGGGTTATAAGAAAGCTCCATGATTGAACTCCAACACTTAATAAGAATTAGAACTAGAACACAAGGAAATCATGTAACAAGAGAGGTGTAGGGACAAACAAATGTCATGCCTAGACAAAGAGGACATGTGAAGCACTTTATTGGCCACGTGACAACAGGGAAATACTACCAAATAGCAAAGATGGTTACATGAGCATGTGAGGAAAGTGATTTGAAAAATCTTTTGAAAGGATAAAGTAATTTAATATGAGGGAACCACGTACCTTCGAGCAATCTATAGTAGCAAGTTGTCACAAATCGATCCTTTTAGAAGAAGTGATTCTATCAATCTTACTAGTTACTTCGTTCTTTATTTCTACTTAAGGGGATCTTAAGGAAAATAATTTTGTTTCCACCTAGCTAGAACAATATGTCAATGTCCTTAGTAAAGCAAAGTCATCGTTTAATAACTATTTTGCTCCAATTTGTTTCCCCAAATAAAAAATGGATGATTTAGTTACGATTAGAAATCGACTTTCTATATTCAGTCATGGATCCTTTACTCATACTTTTTCAACTGGAAGTCTTGATCCAATTCAAAAATTATGCTTCTCAATTTCATAATCCAACTTTTCAATATATAGGTAACATGTGTCCTAGCGATGTCAAATGACCATAAGGCCCATAAACTTAAGAAATCTATAAATACTCCACATTCTTAGACCATCTCACCAAATTTAATGACCAAATTTTATGTAAACCATTGGAGATGGTTGAACACAAAATTTTACCCCAAATTTATTTAGAGCTATTTAATTATAAAATATTTTATTATAAAGATCCTTAAATTAGAAGTTATCTTCGAGTTAAAATATTGCATTTATTAATAAATAGAAAAAATATTAAAATAATACCACAAATTATAAAAATTATATCGAACTATTATAAATAATTACTACTTATTAATTGATTAAAATTTAAAAATAAATGTTAAATAAAAAATAACCTTCACATAAAATAATTATAAATCAATTAAAATTTATCAATACTAAAATATTAAAGAGGGACAGAGATGGAAGAAACAACTTTTATAAAGTGAAAAAAAGAGCAAAATGGGGTTATTGAAAATTCTTATATTTAGTGTAACACTATTCATTACACTATATTTTGCACAACATTTGGCCCCTCATTGGAGGGTTTACACCAAATTACATCAAATTTGACCCTTCATTTGAGATGCCCTTAGCTTTTAGATAGACAGAGGTTGCCGTTTCAATATGCTCTACCAGAGCTACAACAACTGGAGAAGGGTTAAGTAGGGTGACGTAGATGAGGAGGTTAAGGGACTTGTTGGCTTCACTTTTTGGGGTCAAAAACTCCTTATTAAATGTGTCCCTAGAAGGTTTGTTTTTAGATAAACAATTCTCGTTGTATCGACACTCTACTCATTCTATGTTACTTGTCTATGATACAATATATTTGCGGTGACAAAAACACCGAAAAAATGTTAGAGATACAAATGACAGAATAAGCAAATGTTGAAAACCTTTAATATGGCATTAAAAATTAATGTATCAAAATGAATATTGTGATAATACAATCCTCCATATTTAACTAAAAATGAAACTTTATTGGCACGTATCATACACTTACTACGAGGGTGGGAGGTAGAACTAGGGAGTGGGGGGAATCAAGAGGTAAGAGTTCTTTTCTTTTGCCTTTTTTCTTACGTGAAAGTGAACGTGTTGACCTTGAGTGCCATGAACTTAGAAGGTTAGATCCACGTCACGAAAAATTGAATAGGACATGAACATCGATACTCCTTTAATTATAGAACTAGTATTGGCGCCAACGAAGTCTGAAGTTATTCTTCAATGCAATTTTACTCGCCTCAATCCAACTATCACACAAAAAGCTTTATTTTACTAGCAGTATTGAAAGTTTGTTTTTCTTCTTCCATCATAAATTCTGCTACAATATGTCCTTCGACGATCCCGGGCAACTAGTCTGAACGCTAAGCCAGCATAATGCGCGAAAAGCTTTAAATACTTAGTGCCATAGGCATAACTGTAATCTTGCGCGCGCAAAACCTATTTCAACTTTCTTGTGACGTACAACTTTAAGAAAGTCAATTATTAAAAGCACGAACACGATGGGAACATTTAAGAAAGTCAACACCATTATCAACCAAACACAGTAATCGGAAACTATAATCGAACGCCATGAAGAAACTAATCAATTTCTCTTAATTTTTTTAGCAAAAGTTTCATCACATGGTAAGTAGAGTTTCAGTTACAATGCATATACTCAAACAAATGGCTTCCGCAACTCACTAGCAGAATGAGCAAAATGACACCTCTCGCCAAAAGTACATTTCCCCTTAGCGAAATTTTCGCACATCTTTTTCCTGAAATTGTTTGGTGGTGTACCCTGACCAAAAGGACCCATAGGCTTCTCGGCACGTCCTGGGAAAGAACTAATGTTCATAATGAGTTCCCGTACCATAGCGCTAGCTTCTTTGATCTGATCAAACGAACCTTCAAGCTCAATATTTCTTTGATTTGGATCTACTTCGTGATCTTTTATAGAAAGTTTAACCCCCGTCTGTCGACAAATCTGCCTAGAGTTTACACCATTTTTCCCAATAATGGTTCCAGCAAAAGAGGCATCTATGCTAATTTTTGCGGTTGCTGATGAACCAAAGTTTGCCACAGGTGTTGATCCCATTGCTCGAGAATCTTCATGACCTGGCCCCATGGGCTTGCCAAGCTCCATCTCACCGTGGGCAAAGCGGCACTTTTCACCGAATCTGCATCCTTCAGGAGTATTAATGTTGCTGCAAAGCTTGGTCTTCACAATTCGAGGAGGACCATCAGTAAAAGGAACAGCAGCATTGCTGCCCAATTTCGCCATCTGGATTTGTGCATTGTAACCGGGAAAATAATGCTGGAAGTGACATGTCTCGCCAAATGAGCACCCAGAAGTGCTGCACCATGCATCAAACAGAAAAATGAGGGGAAAAAAATTACTATGTAAGGTGAAGAAATAAATAATAATTTTGCTACACTTACACTATGGTTGACAGCTTTGTTTACACTCTGAAATGGACAATAGTTTTACCATTGATTTTACTAATACTTTTCTAATCAATGGCCTCGATTTTGACACCCAACACCTATTCTAATCAATGGCCCCGATTTTAACACCTCAAAGGGTGTCAAACTAGTTGAACACCATGCTTAATTCAATCAAAAAAATTATTAAACCAAAACTTATGATTTAAATCCCCTTCATGGGATAATTTTCATCAGAAAACAAGTCACCATGGGAGCACATCATTGTTGTACAGGGCCGCTGGCATATATATCAGTACCATTTTAATGCAATAAAATCTGTGCACTTCATATGATTAGGAACATGATAAACGCCTTAGTGATACATCAATTCTAATAGATAGAATGTTCATAATAAGCACAAGGATGATATGAAATCAGTAGAGGATCACATTCTTGCAAAAAGTGATTGTTTGAGGTATCTTAGTTCACAAGGACAGAATGGAAAAGGATCAAGCAATAAGATTACAATGGGTTGAATTAAACAAAGTAAGTGATACATCAATTCTATGCAATAGAATGATACCTATAAGAATAAGAAACGAGTGTGTACCCTGACCAAAAGGACCCATAGGCTTCTCGGCACGTCCTGGGAAAGAACTAATGTTCATAATGAGTTCCCGTACCATAGCGCTAGCTTCTTTGATCTGATCAAACGAACCTTCAAGCTCAATATTTCTTTGATTTGGATCTACTTCGTGATCTTTTATAGAAAGTTTAACCCCCGTCTGTCGACAAATCTGCCTAGAGTTTACACCATTTTTCCCAATAATGGTTCCAGCAAAAGAGGCATCTATGCTAATTTTTGCGGTTGCTGATGAACCAAAGTTTGCCACAGGTGTTGATCCCATTGCTCGAGAATCTTCATGACCTGGCCCCATGGGCTTGCCAAGCTCCATCTCACCGTGGGCAAAGCGGCACTTTTCACCGAATCTGCATCCTTCAGGAGTATTAATGTTGCTGCAAAGCTTGGTCTTCACAATTCGAGGAGGACCATCAGTAAAAGGAACAGCAGCATTGCTGCCCAATTTCGCCATCTGGATTTGTGCATTGTAACCGGGAAAATAATGCTGGAAGTGACATGTCTCGCCAAATGAGCACCCAGAAGTGCTGCACCATGCATCAAACAGAAAAATGAGGGGAAAAAAATTACTATGTAAGGTGAAGAAATAAATAATAATTTTGCTACACTTACACTATGGTTGACAGCTTTGTTTACACTCTGAAATGGACAATAGTTTTACCATTGATTTTACTAATACTATTCTAATCAATGGCCTCGACTTTGACACCCAACACCTATTCTAATCAATGGCCCCGATTTTGACACCTCAAAGGGTGTCAATCTAGTTGAACACCATGCTTAATTCAATCAAAAAAATTATTAAACCAAAACTTATGCTTTAAATCCCCTTCATGGGATAATTTTCATCAGAAAACAAGTCACCATGGGAGCACATCATTGTTGTACAGGGCCGCTGGCATATATATCAGTACCATTTTAATGCAATAAAATCTGTGCACTTCATATGATTAGGAACATGATAAACGCCTTAGTGATACATCAATTCTAATAGATAGAATGTTCATAATAAGCACAAGGATGATATGAAATCAGTAGAGGATCACATTCTTGCAAAAAGTGATTGTTTGAGGTATCTTAGTTCACAAGGACAGAATGGAAAAGGATCAAGCAATAAGATTACAATGGGTTGAATTAAACAAAGTAAGTGATACATCAATTCTATGCAATAGAATGATACCTATAAGAATAAGAAACGAGTTCGAAGTATAACTCTTAGACCAGTGACACTTATATGGCACTGAGACTGAGTAAGAGGCCATTAAAGGATAAAATGCCCATAACCTAAATGTATCGGAATGAGATACCAAAAGATGAATATCTAGCATTTTTAAATTGGATGACATAAAAAAAGAGAGTAGAGACCAAATGGAAGTAGCACCAATTGAATATAAATTAAGGATAGACGACTTCTATAGGGACAAAGAAGATAACCTTCACAAGAGTGATAGGATCCGAACACCACACATAAGAAAAGAGAGAGGTAAGACCATGGGCTTATGTGGTTGCATTTTATTTGATTGCATTGAGTCTTCGAGCATAAGTAATGATTGCTTGCTTGAGTCCAAAAATGATTCATGTAGCCCATTAAGATTTTCTAGACTAGTTCCATCAATGGAACCACAAGAAACTCGAAATAATAACTGTCAAAGTTGACTTTATTGTCATATTTCGTAACCATTATCCTTGATTGGGAATTTGTTTTGCAACCATGTTCATTAAATCCTAGAGTACGAATAAAGAAGAGGAGCATTATTCTATTAACAAAAGCTGGTATAGTTGGAGGCCTTGGTCCCTCAAACTCTTTTTCCATGTTCATTTTGTTAATACTATATATTGGAGGCCTTGTTCCCTAAAAGCACCCACAGAGACAGACACCAAATAACACCATAACTACACACTTTACTACATCAAAGAGCAAATAACAAAAACTATGAACTTTTAACCCATTGGAGATTCAAGAGGTCTTTCCCTGCATAGATCAAGAAAAATGAACAATTATGAAAAGAAAATTTTAGTTCTTCAAACCAAGGGCTCCAATAGAACTACGAATAAAATGTATAAGCGGGAAAGAAAAGTCAAATTCTTCAAGGAACTAATGCCTCTAATAATATGGAATGGTGCTCTTCATTGTTTCTCTTAGCTTAAATAGGCATCATTGTAAACAAATCCCCCAAATCAAGGAGAACGACCAGGAAATGACAAAAGAGTCAACTTTGACTGCTTTTTTAAGAATTTCCAGTGTTCCACTTCGAAGGAGTTATATATGCTGAGCTAGTATAGGAAATCTAACACAGTTCTCAAAATTAATTGAAAATTAAAACTTAATTGGGTGTACTTCATAGATTCACATCACCTTTAGGTGCACATAACCAGGGGTTAAAAGTAAAGTCCAATAGCTAACTCAAGTTACCCATCAGACAAAACATCAATGAGAGGGTTGAGCTAAACTTGATTGACAGTGTAACACTCCAAATTTTCATAAATCTTGAAGTGTTACAAAAAAATTTCTTTCCTTTGTATTAAAGGCGGAACGACAAAACATATATTTCTTTAATAACAAAATAGCTGAAATATCACCAATTGGATAAAACGAAGTTTTGGACTAAAATGAAATGCTTTAAACACCTATTTTATTTAGGCTAAATAATTAGATATTGATGAAATGAGAATTAGTATATCAATATTGGACTCGTTTTGTAGGCCGTAATTAATTAGAAGTCTTTGACTCGAAAAAAATTCATTTGAATAAGTTAGGCCCAAGTTATTGGAGCTTAAATAAGTTGTCTATCAAAAATTAGTTAATTAACTTTGATGGTTGGTACTACACGTGGGTGTATTTAACTACAATTGTTTCCTTTTTCTTTTTTTTTTTCTTTTTTTTTTTCGTTATTAGAATTTGTAGTCAATCCAAACTCCACTAGGCTTGATGTGATTGAATTGAAATAGCATTATCCAAGTGTCCTATTTTGGATGATTATGAATTTATTATTAAAGTATAATCCAAATACCAAAACTTAGTTTTATCCAATTGGTGATACACGATGTTCTATCCCAACTGTACAGTAACTCAATTACTTTTTCAACTATAAATACTATGCAAATGTTCCATAATTCACCACATAAATTTTATATACACACAGCACAGAGAGAATAGTTTTGGGAATCAGAAAGTGGGAAGCCAAATTTCATGCATTAAACATTATTGTAAAGCATTATACGCACCTCTATTCAACGAAGTAAAGAAAAAGACTTGGGACGGGAAATCATTGTTTTTCTTTCAAAGATTCATTTGATCTATCAAGGTAAATATGCATATATTGCCAGTGGACGTTCGGGTTATTTTTTAAGTGATGTGAAATCCTTCGAAAATTTAAAAGGACCTAAGATGAGTGTGTCATTTGGTCACCGATATACTCCATAAAAAGAGTGGTATGAAGTGTTTGTTTATTTGTTATATGTAATTGAGTATGAAAACAGTACGTATCTTATTGGGTATTTTTAAATACTCTTACAATAATTTACAGGTTAGTGTGGGTCGATAGAATCTTTGACAAAATGGTAATACAAGCTGTCAGGTGGATTGAAAAAAGTTTAAATACACATTAAGTTTTCTGACTTAAAATTTATTAGTTAGTTAATTTATTCAAAGACATCATTTAAATAGTTAGTTGAATATATTCATTTTTTTTAAGATACAATTTATGTTTTGTTGAAATTTATGGATATTTCAATTATTTTATTTATAAGGAAATTTATGTTTTGTCCTTCCACCTTTAATACAAAGAAAAGGAAACTTTTTGTAACACTTCAAGATTTATGAAAATTTGGGGTGTTACAGTTTGGTATCAGAGCACAAGTATACCTTTCGGTAGACATTCTTTTAAAAAAAAAAAATCGACAGATGCTAAAAAAAAATTTGTACTTTTCCCATGAACTGTTCACCGTGAACAGCAACGTCACTGTTCGTGTGAATGGCGCATGACACTATTCACGTAAAAAAAAAAAAAAAAAGGAAACAATTATAGTTACATACACCCACGTGTAGTACCAATCACCAAAGTTAATTACTAATTTTTGATAAAGATAACTTTTTTAAGCTTCAATATCTTGGGTCTAGCTCATCCAAATTAATTTTCTCAAGTAAAAAACTTCTAATTAATTACGACCTACAAAATAAGTCCAATATTGATATATTAAATCTCGTTCCATCAATATCTAATTATTTGGCCTAAATAAAATAGGAGTTTAAAACCTATTTCATTTTAGTCCCCAACTTTTCTAAATATAACATATAAAACAGATAAATTTCATTCTAAAAATTTTCGGGTACTACAGAGAGCATCATTTGTCTCAATGAAGTTTGTAGAGTTAAATCTTAAAAAACAGGTATAAGAAATGAACTAGTAATACATATTACCACTTAGAACAATGAAAAAATTCAATAAAAAATTCTTACTATTTCTCAATTATTTATATCATTATAGCGTAACAGGAAAAAAAATAAATAAATAAAAAATCATCTTCACTTATCAAAGACCAACAAAACCCATAACTGGGCCCGATGGCCTAAATAATTAACCTAAGTTGATTCGACTGATATCACAACTCTGAGGGTCAAATCAAGATCAACATGCTTGTTTATATTGTTTGTTTGATACCATATTAATCTCACTATACAAATATATATTTGAATTAATACGCAAATTCAGAATAGTTATTTTCTGTAGGTGGATAATAGAATTTTGAACCTGAAAAACTTCGTGCATGGCATTGATTTCCTTCCTACACCAGTTGTAAAAGAGTCCATTTCTGTACCAGGAAATTGATTATCTTACTTCAGTTAATTAATAATGTACTTCTTATCATATTTTTAAATAACATCGGATCCACAAAATCATCAAATAATTCAGGATAACCAGATCACTCTCAAAGACTAGGTTGATAGGTGTTCCACAAGGACCAGACCTTGGTAACAACCAAACCGACATAAATGCATTAACGTCATATCACCTAATCATTAATTAAAAGAATGAGACCACTTTCATGAATTTAAATGCTTTCACATTAAGTTTGGACATGGGAACAAATGCATGTGGCACTTCTTCAGTTACAGAGGCAAAAAAAAAGGGAGAGACTGACAGTTATGGTCTCAAAATGAAACACTGATGACAGACGTTAGAGAAGATTCTCAATATTGCTCCATGGATAACAAAGTAGGCAGATAATTGAACTTTTTCTTTATGGGAACTCCTAACAAGCAATTATCGATTGCATTCATGCCGGTAAAATTGCTTAGAGAAAAGCTTTGAACCAGATAAAGGAGCACATATTCCTTTGGTCCGAGGATGCCTATTCTACTTGTTTTCCCATGGAGAGCTTTCAGGACAAATCAAAGGCAACTGCCCTTCAAAATGGATGAAGGAAGACAAGAAGCTCTTACACATTGCCCATCTTAGGAAGCTGGAATCAGCAGATGTTATCGTTATTGAAGATTCAAAGATGTATTAAACAAACTTCTCTAGCATCATCAGTAATGCATCTAAAAATGTCCAATTCGTCAGTTTTTTAGCATATAATTTGGGTTTCAATGTGCATCACAAAATTCGCTAGAAAGCGTAATTTAATCTTTGTTACTCTAATCACCAGCCCAAAGCCAAGATTACCAGCTTCTTTGGCAGCCCAACTACAAGCCACCAGTGCCTTGATATTCAGTTTGAGGATATGAACAGTCAGAAAAGCCAAATGCACATATGGATTTCACAGACATATATACCAAACCGTCCATTCCCACCCCTCAAACTGAAGGCAGCCTAAGTATTTAACACCAAAATAATAAAACAAAAATTATAACGTTCAGCAATTTGTTAAAACAACCAAGAATCAATTGCAAAAATATCAATTAAACAATGAATTTCAAAATTAAAAAAAAAATTGTAAATTCGAAGACTAACCATCCTTCGATTTTTTGAAACCGCCGTAACCCGCGAAGGCGGTGTCTGGCCTACCTCTCTTCCGCCCGAAGTCCATTACCATTAATCGATTCACAAGCTAAGATTTAAATATTAAAACTTGAACAAATAAATTAATGTAATATGAGTTTTATGTAAATCAATGTTTATAACTAGCAGCGAAGAAGGAAAGTTAATCAAAAAGATGGAAAGGAAAGTAAGATTCTAGGGTTTGGGGAACAGAGAGGCGGTTTCCCGGAACTCATTTTCAGATTCGAATTTAGTTTATATTGTGGCTTTGAATCCTCGTTACCGCCTTTGGGCCCAACGCTCTGTTTAATACCTCGGATATAACGGCCCATTTTAGTCATAGTATTTCGAAATGACAAAAATAACACTGAATTGAAACCATACTCATTGAACATTTCTTTGTGCATTCAATGGATCGGTCGGTCCGTATAATCCTTACCTGCGTATAGACTCGATTCAGACTCATTTTCGACCAGCTTGAATTGATTCTTATACAAATTAGGGACAAATAGAGTTTAAATCATTTTTAAAATCCGGAAAAATTCATATATACCCATCAATAATAAAACATTTCATGAAATACTATTTTTTTTAATTTAAATTCATTATATACTACATAGTCGGTATATTTTTTCCCGATTTACTGGTCTTCACATTTCCAAAAATATTCATATGTAACTAATAAGAGGGTGTTTGGGGCTCATTTTCATGTAAAAATACATTTTAGAATAGTAAATTAATGAGAAATATGAGGAAAAATTTTTGATGTACATATAATATCATTTTAATAAGAATGTGTAGTTGAAAAGAAGAGAGAAAAAAATACATTTTGAAAAAAATAAGTACCAAACGGAGCCTATGACAAAAAATTTGTAAAAAAAAAAAAGTTTGAATTTCATTATAAAAATGGTGAGCGCCTTTTTGCACATAGGCCCACATTATGCAGTCAAAAGAGTAGGCTATACATGACGTTTTGACAATGTCTAATCAATCATGCTTGGTGTATATTGTCTTTGACAATTTTTCCGTCAACAAAGTAGTAAAAGACAATGTATAAGTGGCAAAATCTATGCCTAATGCCTAGGCACAATGACATCTTTTCACGCCTTTTAAAATACTGATATTTACTATTATAATAGCTTTTTAGTCGCATATTTGGTAGGTGTTTATAAAAAGTTAAAATTATGAATAGGTATAAATGAGTAGTTAATAAGTGTGTATTAATTGTACGTTCCTCTAATTGTGGATTAAAATTGCATTGGCTGAATTTTATATAATAAATCAAACTAGTGAGTTTGGTCCTCATAATTTAGACAATCTCCATGGTCTTAGATCCTTTTATTATGACAGACCAACCATAAACTAACTTCAATCGGATTGATTTGGTTTTGACACAATCTTAACAAAATAAGTGATCCCACGACTGGATTGTTCCACCTTTTGATACACAATTCCAGGTATGGTACGAGCGTGGACTAAGTTCAAGGTAGGAGAATTTGTTACTTCTTAAAAAAAAAGAAAAAATGACTGTGTTGGAAGAAGAGAGTAATAACCCATCCTCTACTCGTCTCGTTTCTTCACTTCAAATTTCTTTCAGCCTTACTCTTGACGATTTCGTTTCTCTAAACGTCATGAATCTTCGCAAACCTGGCAACTTCTGAAAGCACCGTAGCCGTCCAAAGAAGTAATGTGTTGTGTGCACACCACAATGTAATTTTACTAGAGGCTATTTTGCAGGAACAAAAACAAAAGAAATAGGCCGAAATAAATAAAATCAGAGAAAATTTTATTTTATTTTATTTTATTTTATTCTTCAAGAAAACCCTTAAAAAATGGTCATTAAAAGTTTAGAACACACGACATGATTAATAACTAGGTTAAATGATTTGGCCTATTAGGACACCATTGTATGCCTAAACTTTCTTGATGTATTTCAATTATTGACAAGACTAGCACGACGAACACTGTAATATAACTTAAATACCAGCGATTTAAAAGGGGGAAAAAATAAATAAATAACTTTTTACACATGTTAACGGCAAATGTAACAATTCCCCACAAGCACTGACCTATAATGAACAATTAGAACCCCATCTCAGCTACGAGTTGGCCTAACTAAAATAATTAAACATGAGCTAATATTCGCTGAAAAATGGCATTATACAACACAATCCCAGGATTAAATCTGGCTTTTACCATACCTTTAGTCATTAGATACAACCCAATGCCACCTGCCCTAAATAGACACTATCAAAATCTTCTTTGCTATCCATTTTACTGGACTGAACTAACCAAGATGGTTCGGTTTTGTTATTCTCGGCCCATCAGTTGCTCATGCAAGTAACGATCATCCTCGTCTGTTAAAAGGGACACAAGGATAACCAAAAACAATGTGGTCAAGAAATATTACAGCCAAAAACAATTTATAAATGTTTGAACTATTCCTCTTAATGAGGTTGACATTTTAAGACGGAATCCCCAAAGTGTTCACATGATATCAGAGTACATTATACTTCAACAAGCAATTCAATCCAATTACGATTAAAAAAAATGACCACGAAGATTTCAAGATTGATTTGCTCAAACGATCCACCATCTTGTAAGGACATGTTAAAAAATATAATCCCGCATACATAGACCAATTTATAAGGGTTTGGGCAACTCCTACTAATAAGGTTGACCTTTTAAGATATAACCCAAAATCTCAACAACTTACACTAACAAAGCATTTTACTTTCTTAAATAAAATGCTTTGTTAGTGTAAGTTGTTAAGATTTTGGGTTATATCTTAAAAGGTCAACCTTATTAGTAGGAGTTGCCCAAACGACCAGCTTGAATTGATTCTTATACAAATTAGGGACAAATAGAGTTTAAATCATTTTTAAAATCCGGAAAAATTCATATATACCCATCAATAATAAAACATTTCATGAAATACTATTTTTTTTAATTTAAATTCATTATATACTACATAGTCGGTATATTTTTTCCCGATTTACTGGTCTTCACATTTCCAAAAATATTCATATGTAACTAATAAGAGGGTGTTTGGGGCTCATTTTCATGTAAAAATACATTTTAGAATAGTAAATTAATGAGAAATATGAGGAAAAATTTTTGATGTACATATAATATCATTTTAATAAGAATGTGTAGTTGAAAAGAAGAGAGAAAAAAATACATTTTGAAAAAAATAAGTACCAAACGGAGCCTATGACAAAAAATTTGTAAAAAAAAAAAAGTTTGAATTTCATTATAAAAATGGTGAGCGCCTTTTTGCACATAGGCCCACATTATGCAGTCAAAAGAGTAGGCTATACATGACGTTTTGACAATGTCTAATCAATCATGCTTGGTGTATATTGTCTTTGACAATTTTTCCGTCAACAAAGTAGTAAAAGACAATGTATAAGTGGCAAAATCTATGCCTAATGCCTAGGCACAATGACATCTTTTCACGCCTTTTAAAACACTGATATTTACTGTTATAATAGCTTTTTAGTCGCATATTTAGTAGGTGTTTATAAAAAGTTAAAATTATGAATAGGTATAAATGAGTAGTTAATAAGTGTGCATTAATTGTACGTTCCTCTAATTGTGGATTAAAATTGCATTGGCTGAATTTTATATAATAAATCAAACTAGTGAGTTTGGTCCTCATAATTTAGACAATCTACCATTGTCTTAGATCCTTTTATCATGACAGACCAACCATAAACTAACTTCAATCGGATTGATTTGGTTTTGACACAGATCTTAACAAAATAAGTGATCCCACGACTGGATTGTTCCACCTTTTGATACACAATTCCATGTATGGTACGAGAGTGGACTAAGTTCAAGGTAGGAGAATTTGTTACTTCTTAAAAAAAAAATGAAAACAAAAACAAAAAGTAAAACAGTAATAGATGAGGAAACTCAATATTTAAAAGTCGAGGAGAAAATTGAACTCTATTATTACGCCTGGAACATAATTACATAAATTTCAAATTCTCTAATCGAAATTAGACGGCACAAATCTCAACAATGGCAAGCTAGAGTTAAGATCGAACTAAAATCTACGACAAAATGCCTTTATTATTGAACCAATTATCAATTATTCATAATTTTAATTTGATCGAAAACAAATAATGAGTTTTGCCGCAAAACTCATTATTTGTTTTCGATCAAATTAAAATTATGAATAATTGAACCAATTATTTGTTTCCAATGGGGATCGGAAGCCAAAACTTTCACCATAAACATCAAAGAAACTGCAAAAATAGTGAAACAATACAAATAACGGAGAATCCCCATCGGAAATTGCATCACAAGTGCAGAAGAAAGAGGGCTAATATTTAAATCGTATCACTTTTCATTGTTATCCATTGGGATTATGATTAAATCAAATCAAATCTGTTTAAAAAAAAAAACTCATCTTGTACTCTAGCTACACCTACATAAAGGCCACGAGTTCCAAGAATATACCTACAGAAATTCTAAAAAGCTTTTTCTTAGCTTAAGAAAATAAATAGTCAAGTCAGAGAGAAGGAAGCATAGAAAAAGGGGTCTTTCATGTGCATTTTTTGGTCCATCACAATTTTTTTTTTAAAACAATCAGGTTAAGATACTTTTGTGCAAGTGATTATTTATTTATTTTCGATGGGGTAACCATTAAACATACCAATGAGATAAGAGACGCCCACAATTTAAGGTCACCCTCTTTGAGTTCACTCACAGCAACTATGCTAGGAAATCGGACAGAAGTCTCGAACCTAAGTATCAAAATCCTAACCCTGGAGTCGAGGTATTTGAAGTAGCATCAAATAGCTCGAGTACAAAACCACCATTTGTGCTGGAAGAAGAGAGTAATAACCCATCCTCTACTCGTCTCGTTTCTTCACTTCAAATTTCTTTCAGCCTTACTCTTGACGATTTCGTTTCTCTAAACGTCATGAATCTTCGCAAAGCTGGCAACTTCTGAAAGCACCGTAGCCGTCCAAAGAAGTAATGTGTTGTGTGCATACCACAATGTAATTTTACTAGAGGCTATTTTGCAGGAAGAAAAACAAAAGAAATAGGCCGAAATAAATAAAATCAGAGAAAATTTTATTTTATTTTATTTTATTCTTCAAGAAAACCCTTAAAAAATGGTCATTAAAAGTTTAGAACACACGACATGATTAATAACTAGGTTAAATGATTTGGCCTATTAGGACACCATTGTATGCCTAAACTTTCTTGATGTATTTCAATTATTGACAAGACTAGCACGACGAACACTGTAATATAACTTAAATACCAGCGATTTAAAAGGGGGAAAAAATAAATAAATAACTTTTTACACATGTTAACGGCAAATGTAACAATTCCCCACAAGCACTGACCTATAATGAACAATTAGAACCCCATCTCAGCTACGAGTTGGCCTAACTAAAATAATTAAACATGAGCTAATATTCGCTGAAAAATGGCATTATACAACACAATCCCAGGATTAAATCTGGCTTTTACCATACCTTTAGTCATTAGATACAACCCAATGCCACCTGCCCTAAATAGACACTATCAAAATCTTCTTTGCTATCCATTTTACTGGACTGAACTAACCAAGATGGTTCGGTTTTGTTATTCTCGGCCCATCAGTTGCTCATGCAAGTAACGATCATCCTCGTCTGTTAAAAGGGACACAAGGATAACCAAAAACAATGTGGTCAAGAAATATTACAGCCAAAAACAATTTATAAATGTTTGAACTATTCCTCTTAATGAGGTTGACATTTTAAGACGGAATCCCCAAAGTGTTCACATGATATCAGAGTACATTATACTTCAACAAGCAATTCAATCCAATTACGATTAAAAAAAATGACCACGAAGATTTCAAGATTGATTTGCTCAAACGATCCACCATCTTGTAAGGACATGTTAAAAAATATAATCCCGCATACATAGACCAATTTATAAGGGTTTGGGCAACTCCTACTAATAAGGTTGACCTTTTAAGATATAACCCAAAATCTCAACAACTTACACTAACAAAGCATTTTACTGTCTTAAGTAAAGTTGAAAGCCAAATAACAAAACTCAGACTAGTAACTATGGCATTAACAGCACTGACTTGCTAATACTGTTCCCGTTGATTTTGCATATAAAGCCAGACAAAACTCCAATCAGAATGATGTTTAGCAACGTGTTCATACTAGTACTGATGATGATGATGACAACAATAATAAAATCATGAAAACAACTGCTTGCCTCAATTGAGTTTCAACACATACACCGTTGAAAAGGTAAGCAGTTTACGACCAACAACATACATAATTTACTACAGAGTTAACACCATGAGAAATCATTTTACGTAACAAAGTTTCCTTCGTGGTTTCAAACAGCTTTGCTATTTCTCGTAAGAAATGGTCTCCCATTTGTTTCAAAAAGTTTTGCCAATGGACATTATGTCAAATTAACTAAATGATGATGGGTACTCAAACCACATAGGAGGTTGCGCTGTGGTCTCTGCCAGGGTTTAAATGCAACATCGATAGTAGGATATCAATGATGCAATCAAGCTAATTTATAATGGACATGGATTCGTAGAGCAGGATTTATTTTTTTGGGCGTTGGTCCAGAGGGATGATAGGTTTTCTTCTGGGCTGGAGGTACAGATATTTTAATTTATACTCCCTTTTAATTTTTTTTCCAGAAAAGGATCAACATCTATAAATTTCATTGTAATACTGATACATGATGAACTAGGAAGACCAGGATCCTCCCTTTCAAAAGTGGATGCTTTAAAAAAATATCCAGTTTTCAGCGACAATTACTGAAGGCAGGACAAATACATTTGAGCATCAGATAGCAGAGTATAATGTTTGCCACAACTAACGGGTAATCGAGTAGGTAATTTTTTGGTCAGTAATCAAAGCAGGAATTGACAATTTGAAGCTAAATTGATAAAGCAGAGACCATCAATTTTAAATATCATCAGATCATCATAAATTGTACTGCAAAGTCATACCACTTTCGCCACCAGATATATCTGCAAGCCTTGCAAGGGTCTCAGTAAGTGCTTGTTCATGCTCCTGTTTTGACCAACAGGAAGAATAGCATTGAACCTACTAGTAAATGAAGTAAATCTACAGAGAGAAAAAAATAGGAGTGCTTTCTAACCTTCAGAACTTTCTTTGCCTTTTCTATCTCAGCAGGGTCCGGATTACTGGACCCAAAAACCCTCTCCACCTGCCAATGTCCAACAGTCAACACCCAAATTAAGTAGCACTTCTGAGTATTTAACTATATATACCTCTCAAGCAACTTTTACCTACCTCCTTAATTAGATTATCAGTAGGAAGCAGTTGAATGATGTCAGATCCCTTCTTTCCAATGCCATTCTGCGATGGTGGAAAATCCTTCCTGGATTTTGTCAAACCCCTACCTCTTCCTGCACCAGGAGCATTACCTCGCCCAGTAGGTCGACTCATCCGATGGCCTGATGCGCCATAGCCTCCACGACGAGAAATTTCAGGGTCTTCACCTTCCCACTGTATATCCTCAGGAGAAATCTGCAGATGAGACATAGAACAAGATCAGACTAAGACTTAAAACATTTTGTTCCCTGTGTAATAGTTGTAACTGATCAACTAAACTTTCACGAAGGGTTACATAGTTGTACGACATGCAAGAGTATAGAATAAAAGTAGATGATTCTAAAGAGTAAGATCTCTTGCAGAACCAGAGTGGAGTCAAACGAGCACAGAGATTTAAAATCAAACACTTAAAAAAGGCAAATTTTGGATGGTTTTCTCCAAAATAACTCACTGGAACAGAAATTAAATCAATGTGGGGATTGTGGCTTATAAGTAGAGGTCAACACTAATTAAACATGGAAATTCTACAAGAGGAAACAGATATTACGTCAGATAGCTAGAAAAATCATCAGCATATTGGTGTACACATAATTATTTTTAAAATAAACTTTGGCTAACTATTTTACATTATCACTTAATATGGGAATTGATTCTCTCTCATAATTTAAGAGCATTAATTCGTCAGAATCTTTTAAACTAATTCCAAAAGTTATACCTAACATTACATCTAATTTGACATCTTGAAAAATTCTCACCTAAAACTAGTTCAGGCTAATACATCTATTTTGGAATACAGCCAGTAGTATGACTTACGAAGCACAGATACGGATACGGATATGCAATTTGAATATGATACGATATAGGGTACGCTGATACGACTTTTTAAAAAAAAAAAAAAAAATTAAGATACATGGATACATGTTATAAAATTCAACATGATTTCATTAATTTAAAAAAATAAATAAATAAAAAATAAAACAGAAGCATAATAATAAAAATAAAATAAAATACTAAAGCATTTTATCTTAGTCCTTAATTGTCCAAATTTCATTTTCTTTAACATCATCAACACTAGCTTCTTCATTATTATTAAAAATAGCACTCTAACTTCGACTCATCTAATAATAGATTAGCAACCTCAAGCAGTCCAATGCCTTCAAAATTATTATATAATCTTCAACAATGTCCCATATTTTGAATACTCCTTTTGAATAGAGATATAATTTTCTTGTTAAACTAATTGTGTATTATCAATAAATATAATTAATATTCAATAAGTTATTAAAATAATTAAAAAATACATACCCAATATATATCGAACACGTATCAAAAATTTTAAAAATATAAAAGAACTAAAAGAATGCATCCGAGGATATTCCAAGCTTGGATTCGTATTGGATACGGATACGGATACGTAGTGAGCTTATAAGTATCCGTGCTTCTTAGCTTACGACCCTCTGACATACAGATACAGATCTCACTATTTAATCAAAAAAAAATTTTATTAGTGAGATTTCAAATTCAAAACCTCTATCCAAAAAATTGCTAATAACTTTTTGCCTCTAGGTCTTACTTGAACAGAAGCAACATCTAAATGATGCTCCTTGGCTGTCATGTAAATAGTATAAGAAATGCTCTCATATATAAGAATAAAGCACTTGTCTATGTGTGACATATATAAAAAATCAAATGTTTAATAACACGAGAATAAACATGCATATACCTCAGCAAGATTGACCCATTCCCATGTTTCGTTTGGAGTACCGTAATCATAAACAAGAGCATGACGATCCTGGGGGAACAGTGAAGAGACAGGTCAGAAATTGAATAAGCTCAATGTGAAGTCTACAAATCACCACAAATCAGATATACCTCAGTTGCATTATAGTCAGTTATGACAGCTTCATAGAAATTATTGTCATCAGGCCATCTGGTCCTTACTTTCCGTCCGATGAATTGATCAAGAGTAGCTCCTTCAGCAGGTTCATTCGGTAGGCCACCAGAAGTAATACGGTTACCCAATTGACCTCTACCAGCTGGGCCAGAAGAGGGATACTGCATTTTCATTGAGGAAGAACCTGGAGGAATCTGGCCCTATCAAGGAAATTATAAATGAAATTAGAATCAAAAGGTGTATAGGCGCAAACCTTGTAATAAAAATACATACAGATTTAGGCTTTTTCCCCTTTGTCCCCATCATGGGTCCACGCTTTGCAGAAGACGAAGATGGCTGGCTTGCCGTGGCCATTGCCTGTGGGTGGAAAGATGGCCCACCCAAGGAATGAGAAGGCAAAGAGGAAGCTATTTTCCGTTTCTTGCGAGAAGCTGATACAGAAGGACTGGGCATCGGATCATTGACAGCTTGACTAGCACCATGCATGCCAGGTTGGAGCACACCTGACTGTCTCCATTCCCTGATAGCATTTCCCAAATTTTACTCAAAAGAAGCAATGAAATTAACACTATAAATTCTACTAAATTAGACAAGTACCTTATTCTTCGTATAGTTTCATCTGCATTAACTCTACCAAGAAGCTCCCTGTGCTCTTCATTTGACAGTCGTAACTCTTTCCTCAGTTCAGTTATTAAACTTTCCTTCTCCTGAAGAAAATACATTTCATTGAGCGGTTATTTAAACCTGATCAAACAAATATGTCAGAATTAGATTCAAGTCTTCAATGTGACAAGAGGTACCCAAGTAATGGCATCGGCTTGTGCTTTAAAGGCTTTTAAAACTGAACTGTATGCGTCTTGCTCAAGCTGGTGAATTTTGGCTTCCATATCAGTTTCATCATGCATTCTAGGATATGGGGTAGCACCCATGACAGCAGGCCTTCCATTCACAGCAACGCGTCCACCTCTCTGAATTCTATTTTGATGTGGTGGAGGAAGATCATCATCAGTTCCTGCAACACAAAGGTATCAGTACTGAAGCCAGGAAAGGAAATTGTTTCATTTGGATAAAGAAGCCAGTACACACTAAAATGAAATCAAAAGGAAAGCAATCTGGAGCGCATAAAAATAAAGTTAGACATGTCATCCAAAATTTGACAATTAGAAAGATGAGGTTTAGATAATGAAGCCGGTTGAACCACTTTTACACAGCTTAATACGTGTTTATCTAAAAGCTTAAATTATTAGAGATGGGACATATATATCATTTAAATATTATCTTCAACAAAGCCTTGGAAGATCAGGATCATGGTTTTACTTTTACACAACTTAAAACATCTAATGAACATATACTTTTGTAGCGAAAGCTTGAAAGTTCTTCCGACTGACTGATTGAATTCATAGGTGATCATTTGCCAATTAGTGCTCCAATTCATACATCAAAAGACACCTTTCTGCATATGTGCAAAGCTTATTCCTTCACATCTCCTCGTAGTGAGAGTAGAACGTGATCTGATCAATACAGCTCACTGTTAAGCAATTCTAGTACTACTTTTAGAAACAAAGAATTAAAAAAATTAATAAGGAATCTGGACGCCTGGTTGTCTCTGTTTCCATCTTTACGCATTATAAGAAAGTGGATCTCCAAATAAATAACATGTTATTGCTTACAAGCATTTAGTGCTAATGGAAATACTAATCATAATCAAAGCAGATAAATTCAAGACACCTGATCATCTAAGTTTCTGTCATTATATAGAATAAAAAGGAAGCAGAGAAACAAACGCCACCATAATGGGTAGGAGTAGACAAATGCCTTCAAAATCTCTTAAGCTTAAACACCCTTTCCAATAGCATAGCCATAAAAGCGAATTTCAAAATATTAGGCATGAGACATTATTATATGGCTTCAAATGATTGAAGAAAAATATACATAAGTGAAGAGTTAAGATAGCTGTTTTAATTAAGTTCCTAGGTTTATAAAATTAGAGATGCCACGTGCGAAGGTGTTGACATGGACATGCATTTACTTCAAGATTAATTTATCACATTTCTTTACAAAGATCGCGACAAGGTTGTATGATTCTATCTAACTATCAATTTATCTGCCCATGTATAACAATAATGATGATGAGTGTTTTATATCCAAGAAGAAAATGCACGAGTAATTTTCATTTTTCAAAAGCAGCCAAAATATGCAGACCTGGAAAGGTAAAGGGCCAGTGGCAAGATTTTGGTAAAAAATATTACTCATGCACGCCGTGAGTCAAACGCACAGTTCAAAATTTTAATAAATTTCCATAAATGTCGAAATGTAAGATATAACGCAAGAGTAATCACAAAAAACTACAAGATTTTGAATAAGATAATATGCTGCCTGTTTTCATTTTGTGGAAGTCCCCGACAGAGAAAAGGGCTATAGGTGATGGCAGTTCTACTTCTTATATAGAGAGAGGAAAACTACAAGATCTTCAATAAGATAAATTTTTCTCAATTTTCATAAAATAATTAATACTAATTCTTATAGTTTCTTCTTATTACGTTACATTGAATCAATATTTTAAACACAACGGATTGATTTATATGAAATTCAACTTCTCCATCGTGTTTCTAAAAATTTCCAAACAATTTCCAAAACACGAAAGGAAAATGAAACTGTAAACCAGGGTACACATCCCAACATTACCATGATAACACGATCACAAATTCATAGTTGATATTTAACTTCTTCCCCATAGTAAAATCGTTGATCAAGTCCATCCCACTCCCATTTTCAGATAAGAACAAATTCTAACACTCTTGACATTTCTACTTCTGAAACAAGCGGTAGAATAAATTCAAACATACATAAAAGTTTTAAGCAACTACCAGATGGAAACTCAGAGATAGGTAATCATATACATTCAACCAAGAAATAGAGTTTTTAAGTTCTCAGTGTTGGTTAATGAATTTTAATCATCACAATGGGAAATTAATTTTCCTTTGAAGATTAAAATCATGTAAATAAGGATTTTAGTGACCTTGAGATCATTGGATTATAAAATCCTCACACATAAAAACGAGAGATGATAACATTTTGAAGGAGCTATTAATGGCCTAACCAATTACTTCCTCCCTTAGATCTTCTCCCTTGTTCTCTACTAGGTGTAATTCCTTTTTGGGGAAAGTGAAAAGTAGTTAACCCTAATCCTCATTCAAATTATGCCAATAAAGTGCATATTTATAATGCCCTATTAGGGTTTGAAAATTGCACAAATTTTCTTGGATTTTATTGTAGTAGGCTAATTAAGTCACACACCTTTTATTGGAATCAAGAGAGGGACCTAACCGGACTCACATAACCCAAGCTCCAATAGATGTTTTCAATTGGGTCAACTCTGACCAATTGACATACATCTATTAATCCCGGCTTATTCTACCAAAAAATCGAGATTGCACTCTTGAGTCGAGTGATAGTTATAGAAGCAAATTATGATCCAATAACAATATCCTCTGATTATTGTTCCACAAATCAACCCCATTTGACCGTCAATATGTTGAAACTGGCAAAATGACTGTTTTGCCCTTCAACATGTATTACCCTTTAAGTCCCATTTTCATACGGCAAATTCGTTGTGATCAAATCACAATGTAAAGTTCAACGATCTCATCGTCGACCTACTGAGCTCAGATTCAATTTGCCTAGGAAAGTACCTTAGAGTGACGATCGTCTCATCTCAATGATTAATGGATTCCAATATTGTAAGTATATGATCTCTAATTGTTTCGACCCGATTCCCAAAGTACCGAGATCAATCTTCTATTTAAGACTTCACTCATTGGTATCTCAAAGAACTTGAACTAGCAATCAAAGGTACATTACTCACTTAGAATTTACGTGACCTATTTGATAATCAAGTAGAGTCTCATTTCAAACAATCACAAATGAGTTATCTACACAATCCCGTTCAATGTGCATTGAAACACATTATTATTTCTATTTCAAGATCTAGATAAATCTTAATAAGAACAATACAATATTATCAACATAAAGCGTCCAACTTTATGAACCGATTGTGAACGACATAATTTTGATCACATCACAAATAGTGTCTTACTATACCCGATCCATCGAGTAATACAATTTGTGACATCCTATATGATCATGGAACTTTAAACAATCACTTCAAATTATAACACGCAAATAAACGAACATAAATTCATAATGTGATTTTATAGAACACTACTCGAAGAATGGGCATCAAACTAACACTCAGATCCCTTTATTTCTTTTAACTACATCTGTAAACTTTATTATTTTTCCCCACACTTTCAGTATAACAGAGAGTAATTAATTTCTCAATAATTATTGCAGTTCTTAGAAACTTGAGAGGATTTTACAATAATCTAAGATGGCATCTTCACATAGACCACTATCAGATTCGTATAGTAGCGTATCGGCGACAAATATACTCGAACCCTCATATGAATACAGAATTCTCCCCAGCTCTCTCTTTTATAACAACCATAACCACTTCAAAGTTCAAACATTTAAAAAAAAAAAAAAAAAAAAAAAAGTTTGACAGTGCAAAGTCTAAAAGACCTAGCTACAAATTCAGTCAAACCAATTCTTAAACCGCAAGAAATTCAAGAAATGAAACTCCAAGACGTAATTTTTACTTTCAATAGTGCCCCGAGTCGCCGACAAATTCACATACAGCAACAATGCATATCATACCTACACAAACCCTGACCTCAATTTACTAAATTCATCAATTTAAAACCAAATTACATGTTATCAGGAAAAATTTACTCACCACTGCTATCATACGGCTCGTAGTCCATTGCCAGCTTTCTCGGTGCCGAAATTCACAACTTCTAGCAGCTTAAAGTTCTCGAACCCTAAAAGAATTTTCTCGAGACAACTCGAAATTATGCTTTTAAAACATGAAAACCTCGAAAAAACATGTGAAATATTCTAACTTCATAGAGTTAAATCAACATAGACATTAAGTTTTGGGGAAGAGGCGAATCGATTTGTGTGATTTGCGTGTGATACAGTATCCCAGTAAGTGTGCAAGGGATAGGCGGATGTGAAATATGTTTATAAACTTTGGTTAAAATAGAGGGGTTGAATTCCGTTTTCTGATTTTGTTATACCAAAGCGTTTTTGTGTTTGATTCAATGGGTAGGGGTTTGGACACGTGCGAATATTTTTCATTGACTTCCATTTCAATCATGAGGGAGAAATAGAGTGCTCTTGTATTTTCTTTTATTTGGGTTGAAAACTTATCATATATGATGAAAAGGTTTATATTTCAGAAATAAATAATTAAATTATGTAATGAGATGTGCTCATAAGGTATTTTTTTATGACAAATAAGACAACATTTTATTTGTTAGCTAAAACTAATCGGTACAAAAATAGATATAAAATTTGGGAAGTCACTGAATCAAGTTGCGTTTGTAATACTAGTAAACGTTTGTGCCTGTGCATGAACTATCTTATTGACACTTAATATAACAACATTACATGGTAAAGATTTAAAACATAAAATTAATTCAAAAACATTTTATAAGACACTACTTTGTGCTTTGCAACTCCGTTGTAGCTATCTAACTCTAATTTAGAAAGAGGCAACCCACGTGTTTTGTTGACTTTAGTCCCTCCCAAATAGTTGTGTTGTGGCGTAAGCTATGAGTACCTTACGTCACGGCACACCACCTGTGTTGTTATAAACCTTTCCTTCGTTCACAGTTGTGTCAACTTTAAGCTTTCAGATGATTTTTCAGTAAAAATTCCAATATGAAAATTGGCCTCCGTGTTCACAGATCCTATATCCCTACAAACCTTCAATGATCAATTGGATGAAGTGATATTAAGTTAACAAGATCTTGATGATGTAGAAGCAGCGTGGTGATACTGCTCGGTTAGTTATTTTGCTGAAAGATTTCTAGGGAAAACAGCCTTGTTGCAATTGTGTGATTCATGGAAGGTACAATATCAATATTTTGATCATAATGGTGGTTAGTTGATCGTCAAATTTGAAAATGAAGCGAAACGATTAAGTGTACTTCATGGGGGCCTTATTTTGTTTTTGAGGCTCTTACTGCTGAAAAACATGTTTCGATACTTTGAGTTTGATGACAAAGAGGTTAACTCTATGTCGGTTTGGATCACTTTATGAGAATTGCCTTTAGATTGTTGGAACGTGAATGCATTGGGAAATGTTGCTTCCAAAATTGGAAACCACTATCAACTAACAAGCTCACATCAAGAAAAGGTAGACTATCTTTCGCAAGAATACTAGCTAAATTTGATGCTTCTATAGAACTGGTATGGTTAGTTAAGATAAAATTGCCTAATGGAAGGTCTAGGGTCCAACAAGTTTGTTATGAACACGAGTCCACGTATTGCTCTACTTCCAAAGTGGTTTGACCATTTTACTCTTGGTTGCAATTTAAAGAAATATGTTGCAGGCATAAAAGATAATTCCAGTAAGGTAAACTCTTTTGCTATTCCAAACAAAACTGTTTTTGCTAAAGATACATAAAATATGGTTGGAACTTCAATACAGGCAATCTCAATTGTGTACAACAGTTTGGAGAAGGGGATTTTGTAGCATGTGCAGCAGGGAGTCCATGATGATGTTCCTTCATTGAAGTTGACATAAAAAAGAAGGGTACAGATAAGCTTAAAGGACAGGGTTCGGAGGAACAATATGTTACTCACCGACTTGAAGCAAGTGATAACCTGCATTTATTGAAGTCAGGGACTGAAAATGTATTCCCCAACTTGCCAGGAATGGAAGCAAGGGTTGCAAATTGTGAAGACCCAAGTTCAAAGGCAAGTTCAAATGGAAAGCTTAAGGGAAAACTTCGATGAGCAACTGTAGCAACCAAAAAAGATAAAAAGATGGGAAATTCATTTCTTATATCATCATGAAGATCGCATGTTGGAACATTAGGGACATAAACCTGCAGATTGTGAAAGTCCCAGTTTGAAGGCAAGTTCAAATGGAAAGCTCAAGGGAAAACTCGATAAGCAATAGGCTACAACAACCAAAAAAGAACAAAAGATGGAGAATTCCTTTTTATATCGTTATGAAGATCGCATGTTAGAACTCAGAGACATGAACTTACTTCTAAAGCAAAATGCATTCGATACTTCATGACACAATACAATATTGACGTTATGGGCATTTTGGAAACAAAACTTTATCGGTCAAAGATACATCAAGTTATGCAGAATAAATTTAGCGATTTATTGCCAGTAAATAATTTCTTCACTCATCAAAGCCGATGGGATATTGATTTTGTGGTATCCCTTGAATGTGAAATTGAAAGTGTTGGAGACTATGTCACAAGTCATCCATTGCATTGCTATTTGCAAGGTAACTTCTTTTACCTTTCAGGTTAGTTTCGTTTATGCTTTCCATACAATTGTTAGCTGAAGGCCACTTTGGAGCAACATTATGGAGTTTGGTTCGAATTTTCATTGCCATGGATGATTCTTGGGAATTTTAAGAGTGTGCTAAAGAATGATTAGAAGTGCAATGGAGTTGAGGTTACTCTATATGAGGTGAAGGAGTTTGCGAATTGTTGCCTTTATATTGGTCTTACGAATGTGCCGTCCATAGGCTATTTTTATACATAAACCAATACTTCGGTTTGGAGCAAAATTGAAATAGCTAATGAAAGATATATGGGTGCATGTGGGGCTTCATAGCCTTGCTGATTTTTAGCCTTTGAGGTGCCTATCTGATCATTCAACATGAATTGTTTTACTTTTTGAACAAGAAGATAATAAAAGCAAGCCTTTTAGACTCTTCAACAAGTGGACTAGTCATGGAGACTTTCATCATCTAGTTCAAACAAGCTGGAATCAAAAGATTATGGGGACGAAACAGTTTATACTTTGCAAAGATTTACAAAATCTCAAAGTTTCATTAAGGCAACTAAATGCTAAGCATTTCACACACATTTCAACTAGAGCTGAAACAACATCAAGGGACTTAAAATTCTACACAGCTGGAACTACATGACCAGCCAACTAATGTTCAACTCTAACGTATGGTGGCACGATTGAGAAAAGAAGCCATGAGTTTATGAAAAGTATAGAGGAGTTTCTATTTCCCAGAAGCAAAATATGCATACTAAAAGAATAGTGAGAAATGCGATGATTCTTTCATTTGGAGGTCAAAAGGAATGCAAAACGGAATTATATTAATATAATGCTTAAGGAAGACGGGTCTTTCACAACTTTCAAAAATAGGCTGCTGATGAATTCATTGATTTTTATAGCAAACTACTGGGAATAGGCAACCTTGGTCAGCCTATTGATTGGAGTATTTTGAGAACAGAGCCTGTGGTATCTTTGGAGCAAGTCAGAGGAGTTTCTATTTCCCAGAAGCAAAATATGCATACTAAAAGAATAGTGAGAAATGCGATGATTCTTTCATTTGGAGGTCAAAAGGAATGCAAAACGGAATTATATTAATATAATGCTTAAGGAAGACGGGTCTTTCACAACTTTCAAAAATAGGCTGCTGATGAATTCATTGATTTTTATAGCAAACTACTGGGAATAGGCAACCTTGGTCAGCCTATTGATTGGAGTATTTTGAGAACAGAGCCTGTGGTATCTTTGGAGCAAGTTGAGTCCCTTGTTAGGGACATTCAAGACAAAAGAGTAAAGAAGCATTGTTTGGCATTTGTGACGACAATTTCTGGGGCCAAATGGTTATATGTCACACCTCTTTAAAAAGTCATGGGAGAATTTAGGTATTGATTTTGTAGGAACGGTTGAAGAATTTTTTCTTCAAGATCTCTTCTTAACAACCAATCACATGATCATTGCATTGGTTCCGAAGTCAAGCCATTTACCAACTGTTGGGGATTATAGTTTGGTTGCTTATTGCAATGCGATCTACAAAGTAATCACCAAGATTCTAGCTTTAAGATTAGGTCCTATTCTTAAGACTATTTTGGATCAAGCAGATGCCACTTTTGCGGAGAAATGGAGCATGATGGAGAAAATTCATCTTGCTCGGAAGCTTTTGAGGCAATACAACCGAAAGAGAGTTGCCCCTAAATGCCTTCTTAAAATTGATTTAAGGAAGATATATGAATCAATTAATTGGGTTAAAGCCATGCTTGAAAGGATTTGATTCCCTACTAAATTCATTGATTGGTGATAGAATGCATAACCTTCGTACACCATAGCATTAAACGGTAATCTACATGGTTTCATAATATGAAGAAAGGGCCTTAGGCAAAGGGATCCTTTATCTTATTTTTTGTTTGTGTTATGCCTTGAATAATTTTTGAAAATGTTGAATGTAGCCACCAAGAACACTGAGTTTAGCTTTTCCATCCTAAATGCGGACTTTTAAAGATCATACATTTAGTGTTTTGCGAATGATTTGATACTTTTTGCTAGAGGAGATGTAATGTCGGTTCGTATCTTAATGGATTGCCTATCTAACTTTGGGAATACATCGGGATTAAAGATGAACACAACAAAATCCAGCTTGTATGCGCCTAGAATTTATGGACAAGAACTAGAGAAAATCTAGGAATTAACGAACATATCAAAAGATACAATGTTGTTTTGCTATTTGGGTACCCTGCTTGCAGTCGAAAAACTAAAAGTCAGTTGCTTTGCTCCATTTTTAAACAAAATTACAGCATACATAAGTGCATGTACAAGTTCTTCACTATCCTATGCAAGAAGTTTAGCAATTTTGACGGCCTACTCGAAGGAGTTGAATATTTTTTACTGTTTATCATTTCAATTCCAACAACAATTACTTCAAGAATCATTAGACTATGCCGTAATTTCCTTGGAGGTCTAAGAAGCCATTGGTAGCTTGGAAGAATGTTTCCCCCCCCCCCCCCCCCCCCACCAAAAAAAAACACG
>NC_036251.1:13610158-13627325 GCF_002742605.1 Olea europaea var. sylvestris
AAAAAATGAAGAAGGTTTTAGTTTTAAGGACATGAAACATTGGAATTTTGCATTACTTACGAAGTCCTTATGGAAGATTCATGACAAGAATGATACTCTTTGGGTCCAATGGGTCAATCAAGTTCATTAACGAGGGACATCTATTTGGGAATGGTCGCCAAAAAATAACGACTCCCTTTTGCTCAAGAAATTGCTATCCATTAGATATTTGATTGCTCAAATAGAGGGAAACGAATAGATAGCCGTTGGCAGATTAGCACAATGGAATTTGAGGATAACATTATATCTCAGGCATATGAATATTTTAGATAAATTTGGGTAGTGGACATATGAGGTCGTACATCACTCCGAAACATTCTTTTATCCATTAGTTAAGTGCTCAATCGAAACTATTTACAAAAGGATAAGTTGTAATACCTAGACATGGACAGCACCTGTGTGCTTTGTGGAAGAACAGTTGATCCAGGTCAACATTTGTTCTTCCATTGCCCTATGAGTTTATGCATTTGGGAACATATCAAAGTATGGCTAGGTATTAGTAAATCCATGTCAATGACAACCAGTGTTTTGAAATGGATCGAGAAGGAGGCATGCGGGACATTTAGGCAAAGTAAAGCAAATAGAATTATAATTATAACAACCGTTTATCACATTTGGAATGTAAGAAATTAGCTAATTTTTGAAGATCTTAGGCCACACTCAATAGCATCGTGAGACAAAATGCATGTCTACAAAATTATTTTCTCATTTTATCTTAATATTTTGATTCACTTTGAGTCTTTAGCGTTGGGTCATTAGATCTTTTTTGTTTGTATATCTTTTGATCTTGTAAACCTAGATATGCCCAATGTATTTATATATAAGTTTTGATCAATACAAATTTACATCTATTGATAAAAAAAATATAAAAATTCAATTCAAATAAAATACTTCCATTTAGAACACTTGACAAAGAAAAATGATTTTGAGCCCAATTAATAATGATATGATGTAATTGACAACAAAATCGAATTGTTCTTGATCATTATGACTTATTAAGAAAGAAATCATAGGAGATTCACAAGTTTTAGGAACTATATTCAATATTTGACAATTTTGAAGACTCAATTTCAAACTCTCAAAACTTAAGACGAATTGAGTACAGATGATGATGATCAAATTAAAAGGAATAGAAAGGTTAATGACCCTTGATGTTGACAAGAAGGGGCTTGAGCTAAATAACAGGAGAAAGATTAAATATTTGTTTGATTGCAATAATTGTTAGGATCTTAATGTTTTTAAATTATTTGGCCATTAATTGATAATATTCGTATGTTTGTTTCTTCCAAGAGAAGTAATATAAATAATATCACATTGTAACAATTATTGTAAAGTCTGATATGTATAGAAATTTATTGCTATGCTTTACATGATCTTATAAATGTTATTATGATTTAATGCATCTTCATATATTCTTATCCTTTATAGATATAGTAGGATCATATGTTTAATTTTACTCGAGATAGATTATTAAGCCCAGCTTGATGGAAATTATTTTGAAAAAAAAATAGAATTTTGAATTGTAATTTTTTAAAGAATGCATAATGAAAAAAAAAATGTAATTTTGAACTGTAATTTTTTAGAGATGCGTAGTTAAAAAGTAAAGAAAAGTTTTGGATTTACGTGCAAAAATATTTTATTATGTAAATACATGGTTGAAAATGAGTATGAATAATTAAAGAGTTTGAATTAAAGGGGATGCAAAGTAACCTACTATCCCTCTATGTATGTTCGTGCGGTTTGACTTTGCTCAGCCAACAAAAGTTTTGCCAATCCAAAGTCAGAAGTCTTAGGCGTTAAAAACTCATCCAGAAGTATGTTTTAAGGCTTCACGTCACAGTGGATTATCTACGTGCTACATTCTTCAAACAAATATGTGAGACCTCTTGCAATATCGTATACGATTTACACCCTTTGGTTCCAACTAGGTCTAGATATCCCAAAAGCCAGTTCTCTGCCTCATCACAATAATGAGGTAGAGTGACTAAATTCTTGTGTTAAACCCATCAATTTGCATTTACTTTTGTCATGAATTCTTTTTCTTCATCTGGCTCAACCTTATTTAGCATTTTAACCTAAATATATCTTCAGCTTTGATGGAGTGACACCTTAACATAAATTATCTTCAATGTACATGTAAATTAAGTAGAATCAACATGACGCTATACATTTTGAATTTTGTCCAGTTTGTCATGCATTGTTGGACCATGATTCTTGCATATCACATGTAATTAAAGTCAAATGGACTTGAATGGTTCTCCAACAAAGGGTTCTGGTGGTGGATTCACAGCCATGTTAGCTCAGACACAAGCCTAGCATAGGTTGAAGAAAAGTGTAAACGAGTAAATTTATATTCATATTTGTAACTCAATAATCATGATAAATCAATTTCTACAAAGCTGGGATGATGAACAAATCTTGATATACGACCTCTAAATTAAATGTCTACGACAAGTTATACTACCATCCAAGTAGAGATAAATTTATCAACTACGAAATTACGAAGAAAGAACTCTTTTGGGGTCTCACATAGCCTGTACATTAATCAGACATCCATTAAGCATGTCTGGCTAATGATCATTTTCTTAATCTTGCACTTGGAAAAGGTAAGTAAAGAATAATGCACCAAATAACTTTAAATAGTTATTAATTACAATCTTGCTACATGTATACTTTTTTGACATTAAGTTTGACATTATGCCACTTGTCACACAATGAATAGCCAGTTTTGAAGAAAATATTAAAAGTAAAATAAAGTTATAAACAAGAGGAAAAAAAAAAGAAAACAAAAGAGATAATTAAATAGAACTGTGTGTTTTATTAAAAAACAAAGTCTCATATTTATAGGCAAGAATTAGAGATACAATGATAATAAAAATTATAGCTGTAAGGGTAAAATTATCATTAACTAATAATTATATTATTTGCAACACCCACCCCTTTGATACATTACAAAATATTTGTCTCGTTTTAAACCTTTATTAAACGAAGGAAAATGGTTCAGTTATTTTGAAATATTAAAAATAAATGTTGCCTCATTAAAATTTTGCTAAGAAAATCAAGTGGGATAAATCCTAAACGAAGGAAAAAGAGTACAAATATTCTGCCTAATGTTGATGATTGGAAATCTTTAAGTCAATGCATCCCAATCTTGTGAACCAATTTTTTCAATGTCCCATTTGATATAGCGCCATTTGAATTATGCAATGCAAGCTGCATTAGTTTTACACAAAATTGTTGGACTATTTCTTGTTGGAATATGTTTCATACTATCTTGTCATAGCTTTCAAATATTATCATCTTTATATAAGATTTTATCAACTTTTCAGGCTTCGGATTCAGAAACTTCAAGTTTCTCTAGTAAATTCAAATTTACTAAGATTGTGTTCTTTTAATGGCCAATCATTACTTCACTTAAACAAATTTATTCTGATTCCTTGCTATTCATAACATGAAGCGATACATCATGTGCAAATGTGCTGCAGAGAATTTTTTTGTCGATTCAATTTCTTTTCTAATAATGGCATAATATATTGGGATATCTTTACTTTCAATATTTCAAATACTTAAATCTCTTCTGAAATTCTATAATTAGTTATGTCTATATACTCTCTAAGAATATTTGCCTCCTATTTGGGATCATCGTCTTTATTTGGAGCTTATTTGCTCCATTTTTCCTTTTAGATAATTTGGCTTCGAGTTGAATGTCATCACGCATCAGCAGTTTGATTAATATTATAATATATAATGTTAATGAATTATCTTTCCAAGAGTCCGTTCGAGTTGAAGCATTTAAAGTTGTATGTGAGATATTGTTAATTTTTTCAGTCATTAAATGCACCTAAGTGAATTAATTTTCGAACTTTAGATTTGAATTGCCTTTTGTAAGGATTCAGATAACATAATGATGCATTGTACATTATTTCTAGTTTCTTAATTTCTCTCCCTAATGATGAAAAACAGTTCAATAAAAATTAACACTTAACAAACCGCGTAATAAATTGTCACTCGTTAAGGTTTAAGATATTTTATAAGGGTTGAAACTAAACTTATATTCTCAGCATTCTTTAATATCCACCTCAGTACACCGCGGTTGAGCAATTATACATATATTGCTCTTTCAAAAATCATTAGATGGAAAGTATTGGGTTCTAACCATAAGGCAAATATAAGTATAAAAACTTTAAACTTGGCATGATGCTAATTGGATTTCCTAGACAGAATTGGGAAGCACCATGTTCTCATCATTTAACTTTTAAGCAATAATTTTGCAAATTTTAGATTGTGAACACAATGCAATCATCTAGTTGATGTTACAAATCTATTAGAAATAAATAATATCTAGAGGGTCAATGACTCAACGTAGAGGGCGACGGAGCACCATATATCACCATAATTAATTTTCAGAAATATAGGGATTTAGTCTCAACTCTAGCTTGTGGTAATTGGGGATCAACTCAATAAAGGTAACAAGTTTCAAAATAGAAAATTGAAGTTATTATTTATTCAAATCATCGTTTCGTATCATAGTTGATTCAATAATGATCTAACAAGTAATGTCAAAGTATAAAACTTTTTGGGTCAACAAACTTCAGGTGCATGATAATGTTTGATTCGTCTCAATGTAATAATATCCATTATAGTGAATATTTTTAAAACTAAATATATTTCTTATAGATTTGTTCAATAAAATGCATCGTCAATATATAATTTTTTATTATTTGATGAAATAATTCAAGTTCTTTTGGAGCTTTTAATGATATTTGACACACTTGATATCGTATTAACATTATTTTCTACTAATGTTGAGTCCAAAAAAAATACTTTTGTCTTGAAAAAAGTATGCATAGTTGCACTATCGACTAAACAAGTATCTCGACAATTCATTTTAAATTTATGACGAGATAAATATTTTCAAAAACTAATTTTATAATCAAAAGAAGTTGAGCAACACTTTAATCAATTAGAAATATTTTAAAATTGTGATGTATCAAACTTTATGGAAAATAATAAAAACATATTTAGAATAACTTCTAAATCAAAATAAACTATTGAGATACTAAAAAATAAATTAATCAATATTATCGAATACACTGCCTCCAATCAAGCGATCAATATTGCCATTTAGGTCAGCAAAAAAATCAAGGACGTCCGAGTGAGTCACATTCGAGATGTCCAAGTGAGTCATATATCAGTTAGGCCCAGTGATCAATATTGTCATTTGGGTCAGTAAAAAAAAATTAGAGAGTCCAAGAGAGTCACAACAATTAGGACATCATAATTAATAAAAAATTTCTCCACTTTTTCTTTTTCTTTGATTAATTTTTTGTAGAGATCAACAAGATATTTTGCCAGAAGACAGGTACGTGCATACTGCCCTTTCACTCTACATTTAAAATAACTTTCTCCGTGCTCTTTTTTGAATATGCTATTTTCGTAGCTTTGTATCTTTTGAAACTATTGCTTTGTTGTTGATCATTTCATCCATGGTTTCTCTCATGTTGGTGTCCACATTTACATCCTTATCTTGATATTGCATTTGTTTCAGGCAATAGTAATTGGATGTAACCCATAATTTTTCCATCAGCAGTTCATTATTTTTTCTGCTATAGCAAGCAAATTACGAGTTTCGAGTACTTTTTGAAACACGCTCACGATATTGCCGCTGTCGGAACACATTCGAGACATGAAAATGTGGAAAATATTTTCTTAAACATATTTTCATCAGCGATTATTTTTCCATACAAAGTCAATTTTAAACATATTTTGGGACTAACAATTTTAAAGTTTTGCAAATGAAGATGCATTTATTCATAATAGGCTTTTGGGAGGACCATAATCTTCTAGTGACTGAATCTTTCAAACAATTTTTTCTAAATAACTTGTGTATCTTTCACAGTGAGTTATTTTTTATTTTCAATTTATCAAGAAGATGGTAACGAAGGAAGATAAGTGCTTTTACACGACCCCCTAAGGATTCTTTGCTTTTTTTTTTCTTTTTTATTGTCTATCTCAAACCTTTTGAAATAAAGTGAAATCAACATCGAGGACCGATGACAAATAATTCTTGACAGATATGTCAAGAGCAATAAACTTATGTTTTCTGATGTTTGCTATTTGATTAACTACACAATAAAACAAAAAAAAAACAATTAATTTTGAAGAGTGTGATTAAATATTGTATAATCACATAATAGTTAATCAAGTAGTCAATGTCAACATAACATGAGTTATATATTTTTCTTCATGGATAAATACTAACTCAAAATTATATAAATATATCAATATTTTTTTGAAATATTGAAAATTATAATTCATGATCTTTAAGAGCGAGTAATATTTTTCTAAAATATGAATATAATGTTGTGTTATATCGGGAGCAACATCAAACAATTATTTAGAAAACAATAGAACCTATTTGGTTTATATTTCAATTTTAAGTTTCAAGTTTGGAGCTCATTTTCAATTTTCTATTTTCAGAGTCAGCTTTAAGATTGTTAAAAACGCATTTAGTTTGTCATTTTGAAAACCAATTCTCAAATTTTAAAAGTCGAAAACACATTCGATTTGCTAAAAAATTATTTTACGACATTTTATTTCATGAAATTTGATTATTCTATGCTAATATATATATATATATATATAATCCTACAATATTTTTTTCTGTTATAAAGGTAAAATAAAAATAAATGATAAACTGAGTTCAAAATATAGGAAACAAAAATAAAAATTAATAACATGGATTACAAATATTTTTATCTATTTTTCAGTTAAATACTTTTAGAATTTTTATGTAAATAATTATTAAGAGTTATTTTTCAGAATTTCAGATTTTATTTTTTCAAAATTTTTATTTTTTGTCTTTCAAAATTTATCAATTTTATTTCTTGCACTTTTTTTTTTTTAAATTTCATTTGATAAAATTTTCTACTTTTATATTAACAATTTTATTTAAATGCTTATTTGTTCATGTTTTGAGTGTTTTCAAAATTTTCACTTAAAGCACTCAAAACATCAAAAATATGTTTTAAATTTTATGTTATAAATTTATTCTTTGTTTGGAAATGTATTTGAAGAAATACCTTAACAAATAAGTTTTTAATGTTTTGCAAAGCTAAAAACTGAAAATATTAAACCAAATGCACCCTTAACTTTTATAAACTATATTTTTTTAATAAATTTTATATTTACAGAGTTGTGCTTTTTCAGAAGCAACATATCAATATTCTTATGAAATATTAAAAATTATAATACATGCTTTTTTTAGGAGCAAATAATATTTTTTTTGAAATATTAATTATAATATTGTACTACTTCAAGAACAATAACATAAAAGTTATCAATTTAAAATTTATAAAAGAACATCTAAAGTTATTTAATGAAGTTAAAAAAATTATTTATCAAACATGTATTAGTAAAAAATAAATCATTATGCAATGAAATATCACAGGCAGTGAATACAACGTAATAATTAGTAAAAAAATACAGGAGTTGAAAATTAACTATGCACATAATAAGAATTAAAAAATTCCATAACTAATTAAGGTAATCATTAGTGAATATGACATATAGTGAATAAATGATTAATAAAGAATAACTATACACATAAATTACGGCATACTGTATAAAAAAAGAATGATTGCATGTAGACAAGTGGGTAGTAATTATTTCAGTTTTAGAAATCGGTGCTGTGTGCATTAAAAACAATCTTTGGGGCAGGTCACAACCACATGAGTAAAATCTGAAAATGACGAAACCCAAGAAATGATTATTGAGGATCAAATTCAAACCATTGATGGGAGGGAGAGGGAGTTGTAAACATTATTCTTAGCCCCTATTTAATTCTCATTCTTTGGCTTAAAAAAATAAAAAATATGATCATTATACATCACATCAAATCACCATATTTGACTTTTTATCTTTTGTTTGGATCCTGTAACAACAATTTTTTTTCATTCTCATTCTTTAAAAAAATGATAATCAAATGGGGCCTTAAGAAAGTGTCAACATCTTCTTTTTAAAAGACAAATTGGGAGAGGGAAACAAAGTTAGTGGATACGCACAAAATAAGTATTTCGTTTTTCACATGAATTAGGAAATCTTCTTTAATGTCATTGGAAAATTAATTTTTGTCAAAATCTTTTCTAATTTACCCCGATTTAATTTTCAAAATGTATTAGTAAATTATTATTAGAATTAGTAAATAATTTGAAAAAGAAGAAATGAAAGTTGTTTCATGTTTCCAAGAAGTGAAAAATGTGTGTATTTGGATGATTTCAAGAAGTTGGCATATTAAGTAGAAAAAATTGAATAAGGGTATATTGGTAAAAAAATAAAATAAAATATTCTAAATTAAGAACAAGACCTATATATTTGTGATAAGAGAAAAATGAAACCCAGCCTATATAATTGGGATAGTTGGACTAGGACAAATATGTACAATAAACTGCGGGTATGTATTTCAAAATAAAAAGTTGGACCGAAACATATATTGGGCATGCAATATTTTGACGTTATATATATATATGTATATATATATATATATGTATATATATATATGTGTGTGTGTGTGTGTGTGTGTGTGTGTGTATATATATATGTGTGTGTGTGTATATATATATATATATGTGTGTGTGTGTATATATATATATATATGTATATATATATATATATATATATATATATATTCACATGTCATCAAATTAATTTCGGTACACGTTATTAATAATTATTCTTATAAAAATTATTATCTTATAAGAGAAGCATGCTGATAACGTGTTATATACTAGAAAGAAAAAAGAATAAAAGAAATAAGTAAATATAATTCTGTGTTTTATTGAGAATGAAACTCTCATATTTATAGGAAAGAATTAGAGATTCGATAATCAATTAATATTTTATAATTTTAATTTAAAATCATTCTTTTACTGTTTATCTTTCATTTGTTCTTGTATCCAAACAAGTGAATGTAATATATTAATTAGTTGTTTTGCAAGCACATTTTTGTCAGCTCTTATAATTAGGAACCAATGATCCATCCTAGATCAAATTAATACCCGTTAAGAATATAAAAGTATCCAGTACAACTGTTTTTAGAAGTAGTTTTGCTAGAGTGACAGGTTCATATGGGCCCTATCACTCCTATTGGGAGCCCCCTATTCGTCTAGGCCCATGTGGCCTTGAACGAATAGCAAAAGAGAAAAATTCGTAGATGCATTATTACAAGATATTATTTCATGTTTTACTATGTAATGTTTAAATAACTAAAAAATATATATTTTTTTTTATTTGAAATACAATAAAAATACTAACTTCTAATAATAGAACCCAAATAACAACTTGTAATTGAAATCTTTTGAATGATGCACACTTCACGCCTCACATTTAATGTCTTTTCCAAGAAGAAATGAAATTCAAAAAAGTGAGGATGGGTAAAGAATATCCATGGCATCCATAGCTTAAACACACCATAGTTTATTCGTTCAACCGGAAGTGAGAACTAGCAGAATCTGGATAAAATATTTTGAAATTTGAAATCGAAATCTCTTAATAATGTCACAGTACTATATATGTTTTTCAACAAGTTATATTTCATTCACAGATTTTTCAAATTTTTGCATTTGTTATATATATAAATTGTCATTGAAAAAATTAATATCTTTTTAAGTAAGACTGTGTGGTTTGAATGTTTGCAATTCTTGTAATCAATTTTAGAAATTGATGGACAGAATTTGGTCTTGTAATATGTCTTCATGTTTGGGCAGTAAACAATTCGTGAAAATAACGTGTTTTGTAATCTTTGCACAATATTACTAATGATTACAACTTGTATGAAGATCAATTTGTGAAAGATGTTTTAGGGGATTTTGGGAAGAAGACGATTCTTAATGGAGAAGATTTGGGAAGAAGATGAATTGACAAAATTTTAGGAATTTTTAGATTAATTAATAAATTACTATAAGGGTGTGTGTGTTGGAGTAAATAAAGTAATCTAAATTATTATCCTTTTTGATTTAGTTATCATGTTTTACTTTTTATTTTTACTATGATTTGCAGGATTTATCGAAAAAAAATTTGTTACAAAGTATAGTCTAAATATTTATTAAAAATAAGGTATGTGGCATAATTACCACCCTTTTAGAAGTCACATCAACAAAAATTCTGAGAATAATTTAGTCCCCGTTTAGCCTCTATTCTCTTTCAATTTTTTTTTTTATTTTCAACCATACAATCTTTTATAAAATAATATTACACATAAATTGAAAATTTTTCATTCTTTTTCGACCACACATTCTTCCAAAGACATTAAAATTTGGAAAAAAATGGTGACCAACTACACCAAATTTTGCACTAAACTAAAATTAATCTCCAATTATTACTCCAAAAGTTATATCAAATGAACAGTGTTTAACCATTTTCTTCCCTTTTTTATTCTTTATAATTTATTTATTTGAAATATTATTTATTTAATTATTTTATAAATACATAAATTACTAAATAAATAATTACGTTAAATTACAAAAAAAAGATCAAACTCATTAATAAATATAAAAAAAAATAGAACAATTAATAAAAACACTACAACAACGAAAATATGAAATCATGCCATTAGAAAATAGTACAATACATTTCGAATTTGGATAGAGAATATTACGAAGTCGCAAAATTTTTGCAATTTAATTCTCGAAATTCATATGTTCATCCCACAAATTATCGATTAATGCAATTCGAAGTACAAAATAAGTTTCTTAATCCTTGATTTGTTATGATGAGCAAGGAATTCCTGAAAATGTCAATTTTCCTCTTCAACCAACTCAACTTATGGACTTGGCGCTTCCGTCCATTCTTAAACTGGTGCATCAACATTACATTTATATTCGATAATCATGTTATGCATTATTATGCATGCAGTCATGATATCATGCAATACTTGTTTTTCTCAAAACCTTGCGGTTCTTTTCATTATTGCAAATTTTGATTGTAGAACACCAAATGCACGTTCAACATCTTTTTTACATGCTTCTTATTTCATTGCAAATAATTTTTTTTAGGACCACACGGCTCATGAATTTTTTGCACAATGGTAGACCATTTTAGGTATATACTATCAGCTAGATAGTAACCCATGTTATATTGTCTTCCTTGAATGACGTATTGAGTCGGAGGAGCAATACATTGAGTGAGGTTTACGAAAAGATGAGATCTCTTCAAAACGTTAATATCCTTATTCAAACCAGGAAGTCCAAAGTATGTATGCCATATCCAAAGATCATAATCAGCTACAACTTTGAGGATAATAGTTGGGGATCCACTATGACCTCCATACTGTCCTGCCCATGTAGTTGGACAATTTTTCCATTTCCAATGCATACAATCTAGACTGCCCAACATTCCGGGAAAACCACGTTGTTTATTAACATGGAGTCGTCTCTCAATGTCATTCACAGAAGGCGATCTTAGATATTGCTCAACAAATATTTCGATAACGGCACAACAAAATCTCTTCAAACTTTCAATGACGGTAGATTTATCTATTTTAATATACTCATCAGTAGCATCTGCTGACATGCCATATGAAACACTATCGTTACCTTTTGATGACTAGAGAATTCGAGTCTACCTATCCCATCTCGTTTCGGCACAAAATAATTGTCATGACCTTCCACCACCATTAGTATTCGACCAAATAAACGTCGAGACATTCGAAATCGTCGATGGAACATATGTTAATCGAAACGTAGGTTTTCAACAAAGTAGTCGTTGAAGAGATTTATATCATCCATTTGTCGATCACAATCGATGGTTTTATGATCCTGAATGGAGCCTCCATGTGGCCTTTAGTAAACACGTTGAGTAGCATACTGAACTATGAGTAGGTTTTTATTCGAACATATTCGAGTAATAGCTTGTTGTCGTTCTTCAAGAAAATCATTATCATTTTCTCCATCGAACAATGACGATGAATTTGAATCAGACATATAAAAGGGACCTCCAATATTGAAATTCATTTTTGAGTAGTAGGATTGAGGGATGAGGATTGCTCGACCTCAATACTGCCTTTTATTGTTGCAGAATACCTGGTCCACCGTTAGATAGGATATCTAGGCAAATTCATCTCCATCATTGGATTCGATTACGTAAATATCTCAACCGTTCAATCCATATGTAATATCAAATCTCATAGTACACTATTGAAGATAGGATATCTAGGCAAATTCATCTCCATCGTTAGATTGGATTACGTCAAGATCTCAACCGTTCAATCCATATGTAATATCAAATCTCATAGTACACTATTGAAAATAGGATATCTAGGCAAATTCATCTCCATCATTAGATTGGATTACGACAAGATCTCAACCGTTCAATCCGTATATAGTATCAAATCTCATAGTACACTATTGAAGATAGGATATCTAGGCAAATTCATCTCCATCGTTAGATTGGATTACATCAAGATCTCAACCGTTCAATCCATATGTAATATCAAATCTCATAGTACACTATTGAAAATAGGATATCTAGGCAAATTCATCTCCATCGTTAGATTGGATTACGACAAGATCTCAACCGTTCAATCCGTATATAGTATCAAATCTCATAGTACACTATTGAAGATAGGATATCTAGGGAAATTCATCTCCGTCGTTGGATTGGATTACGTCAAGATATCAACCATTAGATCCGTATATTATCAAATCTTATCCAGCCTACCCTTTTCTCTATAAATTAGCTTACCATTACCTTCAATTTCTCAAACTTCCCAAGTTAATATCATCTACCCTTCTCAATAACCCCCCTAAAAAATGAGTTCTATTCTACGAACTTCTTCATACTCACATGAAGAAGATGTACACTCAGGTCAAGTCTAACTTGATATCTCCCAAGATCCAATTGTAGGTATATGCCAATCAAGGGAGCAATTCTAGTCCCGAGTGGAGAATGGATATAATACCACACTTCTTTCATTTATCACTCTTACTCGGCCGAAAAGATCTCTAATGAAATGAATGCAAGTTATTAATGCCACCATTAGCAAAATGCAAGAACGTGTTCGGCAAGTCGAACTTCTGAAACCAAGTGGTGCATCAGAGGAAGATATTGTGAGTATTACTCATAATGTATGCTTCCCAATGTTAAGTTTCTGTTAGATTAATGTTACATTGTCTTTGTTTCGTAGATGTTTCAAACCAAAATGCTATTATCTGAAGACCTAAATGACAAGAAAGGGTTCAAATTTGATCATGTTTGGCCTATGCTTAAAAATACTAAAAAATTTGGAGATGACGTTAACACGGCCAAAGCAATTTGCCATAGGCAAGGCCATGTTAACATTGCATCGTCACAGTCAGATTCGTCATCGGAGGACTACAAGTCAGCTATTTCAATATCTCCTAGATTGTCCTCATTTTCTCTTAATATAAACGAAGACAATATTGACGATACTTCTACTCAACAACCTATAGGGGTAAAAATAAGTAAAAGGAAAAATGAAAATTGGAAAAGAAGGTATAAAATTACTTTCACCCATTCAAGAAAAGAATTGACAAATTCTCGAAATTATGAAACAAGGTAGTGAGGGAAGACAATAGAATTACGATATCCAAAAAAGAAAATTGGCAATGACAGAATATCGCGAGGAGAATAAAATTTTGTTGACAGATTTGAGCTCGATAACAGATCCATATGTACGTTTGTGCTTGCAAAACGAACAAGCAAGAATTTGCCAAAACAGATCTCAACAACAAGATAAAGGGTCTGAAAGTTCATCTGGGTTATTTGGAAATTATTTTAAGTATTTTGGCGGATTTGGAGGCGATCTTCCAGATTACTGAACTATGCATTTTTTATGTATCCTTTTTAAAAAAATAAAAAATTAGATTATCGTATGTATGTCATTGTTTAATATATTTCGTGTAATAAATCAATTTAATTAAAAGAAAAGAAAAAAAAGGAGGAAAAGTCAAACATGTCATACAAAAAAAAGAATTAAAAAAACAAAAAAAAAATGTAGGGAGGCGGTGGATTGATTTATATCTATCCACCAAGTTCTAATTTCATTTAATGACACACACTACACACAAAGAAACGAGAACAAGGAGCAAGAAAGAGAAAGAAAGAAGGAAAAAAAAAGGAAAGAAGAAGCAAAAAATAAAAAATAAAAATAAAAAAATCGGCTACATATTAGAAATAAGTTCTTCTACTATTAGGCCGGAATTCTTCGAAGTTAAAGGTAAGTAAAAAGTTACTTATTGAAAGGTTATGTTTGATTTTATAGTTGTTAGATTAAATTAAATTTTATTGAAGGCGTTAAGTATAATAAACTATGAAATTGAGTAAAATGAAAGAAAAACTAGTTTTATTGATTAAAAAGACTTTAGAAATCACTTAAACGTGAAATGATTAAGTTTGAGTATCACCTATTTAATTATTGAAATTACTTAAAATAATTAATTATTGATTTAAAAATTATATCATATTTCAGGCGGCAATACGAACATCGAGACAGCTTATCAACTGAGTTGATTTTGCGAATATAGGTTTGTGAGTGAAAAAATATAAATATTTTTAAAACATTTATGAATTAAGTATATTATTAAAGTATGTACAATTATGTGTTCGAATTATATTGTTATTATGGAAATATCTTTTATTATAATACATGTGAGATTTCAAAGATTGTATACGGTACATTGTGAATTGGAATATGAAATGTGATTTTGAGGTCGAACAGAAAAGTACCCGTGATTATATATTTCTTCTAGTTCACTGAGAGGTCTTGACCGAGTTCTATACTACACTGAGGAGTCGACTGGGGATGAAGGGGTCGTGACCGTGTACATATAGTTCACCGAGGAGCCTTGACCGTGTTCTAGAATTAATACCAGAGGTCATGAGACCCGCTTTCGTTTACGGAGGGGGCCAAAGGCCTGTGGCGAAAGTGCTCAACCCGATGGGTGGATTACATATTTTAGTCAGAGGGTACATTTAAGGTGGATCATATGTGATGTGATGAGATGTTGTTATAGATATCAGCTGATGACTATATCGTGATTATAAAATGATATTTACAGTGTTATGAGAATATCTCATTTTTTGTCTATAATTGTATGAGGCTATCATGTGAAGTATTTAATGATATGAACTTAACATTTGATAAAAATGTTTAAAGGAGAAAGTATGATTATTTTTTAAGGCTTCCACTCATTGAGCTATCAACTCATATTTTTTTAAAATTATTTTTACAAGTTATATTGGTACTTGATAGCTTGAGGAGCTTGATGATTTCAAAGTTAGAGCCACCCGACATGTTGAAGGATATGAGTCAATTTGATTAAACCACGAAGTAAAGTTTTGGGCCCATTGCACTATATTTTTATAAACATATGATTTTATTACATATCATGTAGTAACTCATAGTGAGCCTTGGTGATTGATATAACATCTAGTCAATATCTATCAACGGCGCACACCACGTTTCGGGTCCACTAGGGTAATTCGAGACGAATCGTGTCATTTCGTGTTAACTTTAATAAATAATCATGTTTGTTGTATTTTAAATTGTTTTCGTCTTTTAATTAATTTATTAATTATTATGTCTTACTTTTAAAATTTATTTCAAATGTAAATAATAATAATAATTTATTGTATTAAAAAATATATAGCACAAATGACATAAATTCTCTTAACAAATTTATTTGGGAAATATTATATAAGGGTAAAAGAGACATTCTACACTTTGCACAAAAATGGTGCAACCATTGGAGATGCCCTAAGTCTTTTTGTTGGAGTGTCTCTCAATATTACTCTTGAATCTGTTTTGGTCTTAAATACCTATGTGTTCATGACCTTAAAATTAACGTCGACACAGTATCATGAGTTGTGTATGATACTCGAAATTTAGGGTGTCATTAGTTTTCCTCGTCGTGGATTGCCATGCGTACAAGAAGCACGAAATTATCCCTTAAAAAAAGAGAAAAATATTGACCAATTTGTTTCAGCTTATCTTTCGCTGCCAACTTACAAGCAAAATAGGATATTGAATAGATCGTTGTCGTTTTATCCCTTTTTTTTTTTTTGAACTCTCAAGTTATCTCAAAGTTCTTCGCTGAAAATTAATAAGGCTACCATATAGAGTAAAATATCACAAAGAATTACAAGAAGATACTTGCGTAAACATAAAAATTTGAAAGCAGGAATTCTAATGATGCATTACTTTACCACCAACAGTGAGAATTATATCTCAGTTACCGTTCAAACGAAATCAAGACTAATAATTTAAGACGAACTAAATACTGAAGGACGAGGAGGGACAGGAATTTCAGCAACTCCCTCAAGCATCTGTGTAATTCTTTTCATGGAGGGCCATATTGACGGATCCTCTTGAATGCACCAAATTGCCACCATCACTAGCCTTTCTACATTTTTCATGTCATTCCTTGCTTCTTCATCATTTTCCACCATTTTATTTAGTTTCTTTTTGCTGTAGCAGTCGTAGGCCCAATCTATTAGAGCCTCCTCTTCTTCTCCCATTGCAAATTCGACACTCGACTTGCAGCAAATGATCTCAAGTAACATCACTCCAAAGCTATAAACATCGACTTTTACAGTGATAGATGCTTTCCTAAACCATTCAGGGGCAAAGTAACCTACCGTCCCTCTAATGTTTGTTAGTGCTGCTTGACTTTGCTCAGCCAACAAAAGTTTTGCCAATCCAAAGTCAGAAATCTTTGGCGTCAAGAAGTCGTCCAAAAGTATATTTTGAGGCTTCACGTCACAGTGAATTATCTGCGTGCTGCATTCTTCGTGTAAGTACGTCAGACCTCTTGCAATACCGCATATGATTTGCACCCTTTGGTTCCGATGAGGTCTGGATATCCCAAAAAGTAGGCTAGCTAAAGATCCATTACTCATGCATTCATAAACCAAGAGACGATTTTCTCCTTCATGACAATATCCAAGAAGATTGACTAAGTTCTTGTGATGAGTCCTCCCAATTGCATTTACTTCTGTCGCGAATTCTTTTTCTCCCTCTGGTTCTGTTAAATGTGGCATTAATTTGTAATCTTAGGAAATAAATAAGGTTACATGCACTTGAAGAAAATGTATCAGGAAAATACATGATGCA
>NC_036251.1:13632189-13643693 GCF_002742605.1 Olea europaea var. sylvestris
CACCGTCCATGCCTAGAACTTAACCTCTTCTGAGAGTTGAGGTAACGGAGGGCTTCGTGGTCCGAATAAAGGACAAATTCTTGAGGCAACAAGTAGTGGCGCCAATAGCGCAAAGCTTGGACCACCGCATACAGTTCCTTATTATACGTTGAGTATCGTCGTTTGGCCTCATTTAACTTTTTGCTGAAATAGGCGACAGGGTGACGATCCTGACTTAAGACTCCGCCTATACCTACCCCAGAAGCGTCACATTCAACTTCAAAGACTTTGGAAAAATCGGGAAGACGCATGACAGGAGCTTCAGTCATTCGCTCCTTGACTAACTTAAAGGCCTTCGCCGCCCCTCGTGTCCAATGAAACTCCCCTTTCTTCATGCACTCCGTGATAGGCGCCATAATAGAGCTAAAAAAATCTTAATCTAATCAAATAAAGAAAGTATAGTCCTAATTAAATAAAAGATAAAAGTCCTATCACAACTATACCTAGTAGGAAATAATGTTTATCTTAATACTTTCCTTTCCTAAATAGTTTTTGGACTTTTTCTTAGTATTGTCATGTATTATTTTAATCGAGGTTCAAGAAGTGTAGAGGATTATTATAAGGAGATGGAAATAGCTATGATTATAACGAATGTTGAGAAGGATCGAGAAGCCACAATGGCTGGGTTTTTGAATGGTTTGAATAGGAAAATAGCTAATGTAGTGGAATTACAATATTATGTGGAGTTGATGGACATGTTACATGTGGTTATAAAGGTCGAGAGGCAATTAAAAGAAAATGAGCAGCTAGGTATTCTTTAGGTTCTAATCCTTCTTGAAAATCAAAGTGGGATAGTAATAGAAGTGATAGAGCTATTTAAAAGGTCAAGATCGAGCCACTAAGGAGAAAAAAGAAGTAGCTAGCAAAATAAAACCCAAGCTAGATTCCCAACATTCTAAGAATAGGGTATCAAGAATTTTAGATGCTTGGGTTCAAGGCATATCACTTCTCAATACCCAAACAAAAGTGCAATGATCTTGTGTGATAATGGAGAAGTGGTGAGTAATAGTGATAGTGATGAGATGCCCAAATTGGAGGATGGTAGTGACAATGATGGAGTAAAGTACCCGGTGATAGGTGAAACATTTCTTACGAGACGACTCTTAGCATACAAATCAAGGTGGATGACATAAAGTAGCAAATGGAGAAGATTTTTACACTAGGTGCCATGTCAAAAACAAGCTATGTAGTATGATTATTGATTGGGGGAGTTATACCAATGTTGCTAGTACTACTCTTGTAGAAAAATTGGTTTTGACTATGCTAAAACATCCTAGATCCTATAGGTTGTAGTTGTTGAGTAAATGTGGAGAGATCAAGGTTAATAAGCAAGGTTTGGTGAGCGTTATTATTGGAAGTATAGTGATAAGGTGATGTGTGACTTGGTTCCTATGTATGGTAGGCATATCTTGTTGGAGAGGCTATGACAGTATGATAAGAAAGTGCTACATGATGGGTACAAAAATAGGTGCAACTTTATCAAAGTTGGAAAATTTGTTACTCTTGTTCCATTAATACCAAAATAATCTATGAGAATCAATTGAAATTGAGAGGTGAGACGGAGAAAATCAAGAAGAGGCAAAAGGAGAGTGACATTGATAAAAATAGTGAGATAGCTGAAAAAAGAGAGAGAAAATAGTGCAACCACAAGAGAGAGGAAAGAGAGTCTTGAAGGAGAAAAGAAAGGTAAATAAAAGAAAAAAGTTTCTTTGCAAAAGAAAGAGAAATAAAGAGGACTTACTACAAGAAAAAAGGCCTTCCGCAACATGTAAAAGGCAACATTCGCCAATTGCATGTTGCTAAAGGAGTCTATTGCAACATTCATCAAGTGTATGTTACTATTGGTTGACTAAATTGAGTTTTAACAATATTTTTATAAGGAATGTTGCTAATATACCATCTTGCAATGTTCAAAGTCCGTTGTCATTGAATTTCTTTTTGCAACATGCAATGCACGTTGCTATTAAAGTTTTAGTAACGTGCGTAAGCATTGTCGTTATCTGTTTTAGCAACAAGTAGTGTGTGTTGCTATTAGATATTTTAGCAATGTTTTTTTAAACATTGCCATTAAAATTTTAGCAACGTGCAATACACATTGCGATTAAACATTTTGGGCCCAATCCCCAAAGGCCCATTTTTATTTGTTTGTTTAATTTAAGGGAAATTTTCATAAGTAAGAAGATAAGTATCTACCATTTCAAAACTAAGAACAAAAGTTTCAAATTTCAAAAATCAGATATTTTTTAAATTTAATTTATGATTTAATTAACTAATTATATATTTTATTAATTAAATATATTAAAATCATAGATTTATGTACTTTGGTCACAAATTGACGTTTTAGATAGTTACATGTTATTTTTCGATCATAGACTCATAAATCAGAATTTTTATATGTCACGAATTATTTTTATTGTCACAATTACATATTTACAGGTCAAACTTTATTGGTCACATATTTCATCAATCATATATTTTGTCGATCACATATTTTATCAGTCACATATTATTTGTTGGTCACAAATTAGTTAATTTATTGGTCACAATCATTCAAAATATTGGTCACAAACCACTTCACCATCGCACCCTACCCTAGCCCCATCCCACCACCACCATCGCTGCCACAACCACCACGCCGTTGTGCCCTGCCTAACCCCAATCCACAACAACCACCACCTCTGTCGCCAGTACACTACACCATAAATAATCGCCACACCATTACCCCCCCGTGCCACTGCCTACAGAATCACCGCCTCTTCGTGACAGCAGTAACAGCCCACAACATCCACAAATCAATCTGAAAATGTCATCACGACCCTAACGCAACATCACTATCATTTTCCATTAACCATGCACTATCGTGAAATAAACACAAATCACATAGCTATCTTCGTTTGGCGCCACCACCATCAACATCAATACGGTGCCTCAGTCTCCATGTCACACCTCTCTATACATCGCACCCAACAATCTATTGCATATAGCACCGTACCCAATCACCCATCACCACTGTACATGGAGAAAACGACCACGATTTGCAGCGTGCCCTACCTTCGAGCGGCGGCGGCGATTTGAGAGTAGAGAGATGGATGGTGAAGAGAGAAAAGGAGATGGCGGTGGCGCACATTGGAAAAGAGAGAATGAAGAGGAGAAGGGAGAGAGAAATTTCATTCTAGGGTTTGAATACGGATGGATATGGTAGGGTATATGTATATAGATTAATTTATAATATTATTATTAATATTAAAATATTAATTTATAATATTTAAATTAATATCTAATTTTTGTATAAATAAACATTGCATCTTGTTTTTGAAATTGGATCTTTTAAAGTGGGTCTATATGTAATTTCCACTTAATTTAACTCTATCTCAAGCTCAGCCAAGACAAGAAGTAAGGCTCTATAGCCGTTAGCCCAATCAGCATAGTAACACCCATTCCCCATTGAGAGTCGTAACATTTTCCACACGAGGCCAACCTTATCATCTCTCATTTTTTTCCATCCTGCAGCTACTGCTGCCGTCGCAGCCATAGATCTGACGTACGCAGCATGACAGTGCAAAGCTGCCCAACTTAGCGTTTAATATTGTTTACATTTCGTACATTTGATTTTGGCATTCGAAAATCTGATACAGGTATTCAATGTTTTCCTTTGAAATTTGTTGTTTGTTTTGTTGTGATGAAATCAGTAGGTTCTTAATCCTTTCAATTTGTAGTTGTACTTGGAGTATCAAAATTCGAAAACTTGACTTGAAACAAAAAAGGGCTTCTATTAATTCTTCTACTGGTATTATTCTGACTTTTCAAGCAATATTTCTTTTGCCAGCAGTTCTTTTTTTTTTCCTACCAGTATTGATTTTTCTATCACGTTATTGTTTTTACTTTTTTCAAGCATGTGATGCATGATAATTCTTGGCTCTACTCACAAGTAAGATCTTTCTAGTGGCCAAAGATCCTTCTTGCATCCATTAAGTGCTGTTATAGTGCATAATAAGAGGCAACAGAGAATCCCTATAGATCAGGTAAATAGAACCATGATCACTCCAGAATAGAATCAGCTGTAAATAATTATAGATGTATTTGCAATTCTTATTGCTATTTGTATCTGACAATAGATTGCACAAAATAATTACGATAGTATATATAATTATACCATCCTGGATCATGCAATCTATTTTTAGCAAAAGGGAAGATATTTTTTTTTCTCTAAGCTTATCCATTGTTTTTGTAATAGGACGGACACTTGTATCAGTTGTGACAAGTGGAAGTAAAAGATTCTTTTGTGTAACTGATAGTGCTCCTCCTGTGAGAAGAAAAATGGAGTGCTCTTGCGGATGTGCTGGTATTTATAATGCACCCATAGCCTTGTCAGTTAAAGCAAAGATTTTTGAAGACGTAATTTCTTTGGAAATCTCCTTTTCCTAATATTGCAGAACTATTGGAGTGATTAGCAGGATTCTAGTGTTGATGTTAAATTATAGCAACAGATCTTTCAAGTACTTTGTGCTAGTTTTGTGTTGTAGACAATGTGAACCTGTTTTATGTAATGATGTCACAGTATAAATAGTATTGCTAGCTTGTTAAACACTTTCTTAGGCTGGCTTTGATTGCACATGTAATTATTATTGTGGAACTTGGTTGCTTTCCTGTTAAGTGCTCACCTAAGGTTAATGGGTTTGTCATGCTTTTATACGTCAAAAGCCGAATTTCTGAACAATCCAAACTTCGATGACATGTTGCTGGGAACATTAAGTTGATTGTAAAAATCCTTGTTGTTGATCCTTTCTACATAGTGATAAGAGACAAGTGAAAATAATGTAACTTTCGTTGTTGCATAGTTTTGTAAGTATAAAGAAGATGGTGTTTCAATAGAAGATAGAAGACTAGGATGATAATTTTAGTTACATTTGATTTGAGACTAATAGAAAGCTTTTCATGTTTTAGACTTTATTAAAAAGAATAAACTCAAATTTCTCATGTTGCTTACCTTTACTAACGCCCACCTTTCCTTTCAGAGTTGGCAACTTTGGTCGAACAATTGAAGTCATCATTCATGTGTCTAGAGCTCGTAGCTTAGAACTTGTGTGATTTTTCCCTTTTCCCATGATATATTGTATCGACATGCTTGATAGCATTTCAAATTTATCAAATGAGAGAACTTATGCTTTTTGGAACTTGTGGAATGTAAATTTAAGGGATAAAATTAAACTAATATAATCTACTACCGTTTTATGCTTTTACATGTAAATCTCCAGCAGGTTTTGTTCATGTAAATCTCCAACAGTCTACTATCATGACACCATCCATAATGTATTGATACTTGATATCATTTTGTGCTTTTACATTGGTTCTTATTGTTTTTCTATGTTTTTTCTTTTCCAATCGGTTTCGGCGTTTGTACCTATTTTCAATCCTATAAATTGTCCCTGGGTCAAGAAGCTTTCATAAATTACTTGGGTGAAAATAAAGTTATGTGGCAGTATGATTTTTGATTGGCTATGAACATGGTTGACTAAGCTTAATGTTTACTTATAGTAAACAAGTAAGCTACTTATTTTGATAGTGAGATGAATTGTAAAAAGTTATTCAAAATAAGTAACTTTATTTATTTAAAGAAATTACTTTTACTTATTCGTAAGCTTTGAATTTGTATTGTGTTGTTTAGTGTTTGATAGAATAATAATGGACAAAGCATGGATGCAATTATCAAGATTTTGTCTGAAATAAGATCTTGTGAATCTACTTACAACAGTATTATAACTAAAAAATAATGTTAGATAAGAGAAATTATGTTACATTGTAAAATGTAGTTGAGGATTATCATTTTGGGTTTTGTATCATTATGGTGAGAGTATGTTCTAATTATTATGTACAATTTACTTATGAAGATATTGTCGAATTTTGCATATGGCACTCGTTTAAGTTTGTTGTCCATGCATGCTTAAGATAACAAAATGGAGAAGTGAATATCAAAAAATGATGCCCAGTGAATCTAAATATATGGATGACCTTTTTTTTGCTTAAAATGGCAAGAATCTATATTTTTGCATAGCCCCAATCATTTTTCTTAGCTAGGCCCAAGAAAGAACACTTAAATTCTTCATATATTTAGTTCCTTTAGCAATAACTTGTGCATTTCTTATTGTTATCGTCATCGACAAGATAAAAAGCAAAAGGAACTGTATGAAGTGCCGAAGAATGATCATTCAAACCGTTGTAGTGCCGAAACACCGTACCCAAAGGTACCATTTCATTTAAACATTTATAAAAAAATCAGATTTGAAAACGAATGAACACTTGCACCTCTATCTATCTTGAATTTTCTTGGATAAAAGAACAAAATGTATAGAAAGCCTTCCTTCTTCTCACCCTTGTTATTCCTTAAGCTTAACTTGATATGAAATATATTTTTTTGAGAGAAAATGAGATGAAATTCGGATTTGAAAAGGAGTGTAGTTAAAAAGTGACCTTCCACTTCTATAACCTTTCTTTTTAATCAAAAATTAAGTGGGAGAGTTGTATTATCATTAAATTTATTAAACTTAGTCTTTAACTAAGAATTTGAAGAGTCTCTAAGCCATAAAAATAATTCATATAAAAGTTTTATAAAAAACATCTACAAGGTGATTCGAACCTGGGTTGCCTATATGAAATACCATATAGATGATCATTGTGGCAACCTAGTTATTCATTAAATTTTTGTAATCAATTTTACTTAAACTTAATCTCTTAATTTGTTGGGCTTTTAATTAACTTATGACTTGGGCTTTCGTAATCTTACATGGGTTGAGCTTCCATAAGTCATTTCTAAAATGGGTTAGGCTCGTGGTGCTAGATCATCACAAAATATTAGCATAATTCCATTTTATTTTTCTCGGCTACTACAACTCTTACACCTTAAATAAAATTTCATCCTCGAAATTTACCTTATGATTGGACAAAGAGTGTTGGGTATTTGTCTTTAACTTCTTCTTTTCTTTCTCAAGTAGCTTCTTCTACTCCATGATTATTCCATTGCACCTTGACCAGTTGAATCTCCTTGTTTCATAATTTATGTACCTTTCGATCCAGTATCTTGATCGGTAATTCCTCATAAGATAAGTCTTTTTGTACTTCCAAGGATTGGTAGTTGACCACATGATCAGGATCATGCATATACTTTCTGATCATCGATACATGAAACACATTGTGAATTGTCGATAGTTCAGGTGGCAACGCCAATCGATAAGCCACATTTCCAATCCTGTCAAGTATTTCAAAAGGTCCGATATAACGAGGTCGTAGTTTGCTTTTCTTGCCGAACCTAAGTACACCCTTTATTGGTGCCACCTTTAGAAAGACTTTTTCTCCAACTTCAAATTCCAAGTATTTTCTCCTGGTATCTGCATAGCTCTTTTGTCTATCTTGCGCGGCCTTTATCCCGGTACGGACCTTATTAATGGCTTCAACTATTCTTTCAATGATCTCTGATCCCAAAACTCTCTTTTCTCCAACTTCGTCCCAATAAACAGGTGATCTGCATTTTCTACCATAGAGAGCTTCATACGGTGCCATTCCAATAGTTGCTTGGAAACTATTATTATTTGCAAATTCTACCAGAGGTATATATGATTCCCAACTGCCTCCTAGATCCAGAACACAAGCCCTTAGCATATCTTCCAAAGTTTGAATGGTCCTTTCAGACTGACCATCAGATTGAGGGTGATATGCTGTACTGAAATTCAATTTCATTCCCATAGCTCCTTGTAAGCTCTTCCAAAACTTTGAAGTAAATCTCGGATCTCTATCAGATACAATGGACACGGGGACACCATGCAATCTTACAATCTCTCTAATGTACAATTGCGCCAGCTGATGTAGACTGAATGTCATTTTTACTGGAAGAAAATGAGCGGACTTTGTTAGACGATCCACTATTACCCATATAGCATTCTGTCCTCTTGCTGACCTTGAAAATCCTACCACAAAGTCCATTACGATATTCTCCCACTTCCATTTAGGTATGTCTAATAGATTTAATAACTCTGCCGGTCTTTGATGTTCCGCTTTAACTTGTTGACATACTATGCATTTTGCCACAAATGAACCTATACTTATTTTCATATTCCTCCAACAAAATGTATTTCGAAGGTCTCGATACATTTTTGTACTACCAGGATGTGCGGCGTACGGGGTAGAATGAGCCTCTTCCAATATCTCCTTCCTCAAAACTTCATCATTTGGTACACAAATTGTTCCTTTAAATATTAGTGCCTGATCTGAAACTATTCCAAAATCTTTTCTCTTCTCAGTACCAATTTCGTTCTTGATCTTCTGCAAGAATGAGTCTTTATCCCGTGCTTCTATGATCCGATCTCTAAAAGTAGGTCGAACCACCAAAGTTGCTAAATGAGCAGTGACTTGTTCTGGTGTGATAATCACTTCAATTTGCAACTTTTCCAAGTCTTTGATCAACTCCATCGAAATAGTAGGTAATGATGCCAACTGTCCCATCGACTTTCTGCTTAGAGCATCAACAACAACATTAGCCTTGCCCGAATGATAATGAATAGTGCAATCATAATCTTTCACTAGCTCCAACCATCGTCTCTGTCTCATATTCAATTCCTTCTGTGTGAAGAAATATTTGAGACTTTTATGATCCGTATAAATATTGTACTTCCCTCCATATAAGTAATGGCGCCATATCTTTAATGCATGAACCACTGCCGCAAGTTCTAGATTATGCGTCGGGTAGTTCTGCTCATGTTGCTTCAATTACCTTGAAGCATAGGCAATTACTTTTCCATACCGCATCAGTACACATCCCAAACCTTGCTTGGATGCATCACTATATATAATAAACCCTTCTAAACCTTCAGGTATGGTTAATACAGGTGCTGTGATCAATCGTTGTTTTAGCTCCTGAAAGCTTTGCTCACACTTATCTGTCCATTGAAACTTTACTCATTTCCTTGTAAATTGTGTCATTGGTCCAGCTTATTTGAAGAATCCCTCTATAAATCTTCGATAGTACCCAGCCAATCCTAGAAAACTTCGAACTTCACCAGCATTAGTCGGTGTCTTCCAATTAGTTACCGCTTCCACCTTTACTGGGTCCACTTCAATTTCTTGAGCAATAACTACATGATCGAGAAATCCAACTCGTTCAAGCCAAAATTCGCTCTTTTTGAATTTGGCGCATAACTTTTCCTTGCGTAGTATCTCTAACGCTATTCTAAGGTGTTCCTCATGTTGATCTTTACTCTTGGAATATATCAAAATATTATCAATGAAGACTATAACAAATTGATCCAAATACTGATGAAATACTCGATTCATCAGATCCATGAACACTGCCAGAGCATTTATCAATTCGAATGGCATAACTGTGAACTCGTAATGTCCATAACGAGTTCTGAAAGTTGTTTTAGGTATATCATCTGCCTTAACCTTCAATTGATGATATCTAGATCTAGATCGTAAATCGATCTTAGAAAATGCCTTAGCCCCTTTTAATTGATCAAACAAATCCTCAATTCTAGGGAGAGGATACCTATTCTTGATGGTCAAACGGTTCAACTCCCGATAATCAATACACATCCTCATACTTCCATCTTTCTTCTTTACAAACAATACTGGTGCGCCCCATGGTGATACACTTGGTCGAATAAAACCAAGGTCTAACAATTCTTGTAACTAGATTTTCAACTTCTGAAGTTCCTTTGGGGCCATTCTGTATGGGGCTTTAGATACTGGCGCCGCTCCGAGAACCAGATCTATTGTGAATTTCACTTATCTATCTGGTGGAATACCAGGTAGATCTTCTGGAACACATCTATAAATTCTTGTACCATTGGTACATCCTCAATCTTTGTCGTTGCCAGTTTTTCTCCAAAGATATTAATTAGAAACCCTTGAGATGTTTCTTTTCTCAACATTTTCTCGGCTTTTAAGGCCGAAACCAGTTGGAGATGGGGTTTGGTCTTTATTTTGAGGAAAAAAAATTGTTCTTCTCCTGGTTTTTGAAAAGACACTTCCCTTTCTCTATAATAAATGGTCGCATAATTACATCTTAACCAATCCATGCCCAAAATCACATCAAAATCCATCATATCTATCATATACAAGTTAGCTTCTAAGGTTTTTTCCTCAATATCGAATTTCACTGACTTAGCTAACTTATCTGTGTTCAATGTCTTGCCTGAGGGGAGGCTAACTTCTAGTGTACTCTTTGACTTATTACAAGTAATACTAGATTTAGCAATGAAAGACGTTGATACAAAAAAGTGAGTAGCTCCTGAATCAAACAGTATATAAGCAGGTGTATTGGCAACCAGTACAATACCTGTTATTACGTTTGAGTTCCCCTTTGCATCTTTTTTGAGTCAATGTAAAAACTCGTGCTTTCCCCTTCTTGTTCTAATCATTGTTATCATCCTTCCTTTGAGCAAATGTGGGACAATCCTTAGCAATATGTCCTAATTTGCCATACCGAAAATAAGCATTCTTCCCATACAAGCATTCACCACGATGAGGCTTACCACACTTAGGGCATGGCGCTACTGCAGCTACCATGGCCTTATTGGCGCTAGATCCGATATTAACTTTCTTATTTGGCCATTTGCCCCTTCCTTTGTCTTGACCATTCCACTTTCTCTTTCCAATTTGCCCTTTATCCTGCTGGTTGTACAATTGATGATGTTACTCTGCATTAGCCTTTTGATACCAGATAGCGTGAGCTCGTTCTAGCAGCTCACGGTATGACGTGAAGCGATGTGACATAAGGATCATACTTAGGTCTGGGTTTAACCCTTGCTCGAACCTTCGAGTTTTCTTAATTTTCGTGTCATCCAGATGTGGAGCATACCTTGAGAGTTGATCGAACTTCCGCTCGTAATCTGTTAGGGACATATTACCCTGCTTGAGTTGAAAGAATTCGTTCTCCTTGAAATCCCTTAGAGATTGAGGAAAATATTTGTCCATTACTTCCTCCTTGAATTGTTCCCAAGTTATTGCCAATTGCTGCTCCGGAGTCCTAGTTCGGGACATCGAATCCCACCAGTGACTTGCATCATCGGAAAACATAAACTCCGCACATTGAACCCTTTGGGCATCAGTGCAGTCTATGAGCCGAAAAATTCGTTCTACCTTACGAATCCATTCCTCAACTACTAGTGGACCAGATGCTCCATCGAAGGTAGGGAGCTTATGCCTTCGAAATAACTCAACTACCGAGGCGTGAGTCGGAAGAGTAATAGGAGCTGGTGGTGTAGGTGGAGCGGGATTTTGATTCAGCCTGCCAAGATCTTGAACCGCTTGTAGGAGATCCCTTATCAAGTTGTTCTGGTTTGCTCGAGACATTTTCCTAGAGATAAGATATAATATCTCACATTAACTTCGTTTGCCAATACCAGGATACTTTAAAAAATAAGGTAGTCCTCAAATTGATCATAATTTCCTTTATTAATAGTACTCATTGCAAT
>NC_036251.1:13644138-13670033 GCF_002742605.1 Olea europaea var. sylvestris
CGTATATTTAAACAAAATATAATGTACATAGCATATTTCATTCAGAATATCATAAGTATTATCATAGATTCAAGCTTAAATGATTAAAAAAAATCAAAATCATGCTCGAAAAAATAATGTGGAACATAATATTTTATTTCATACCTTAGGTTCGTCGGATGAGGTCAACTGATAGACGCAAGATGCTATTGAGTGCCTTAAATGTTTCATTTTTTTATCTCATAAATAAAATACACTAAGTCTACAGAATCGACTAAACTCATGCTCTGATACCACGCTATAACGCCCGACCCGCATAGACAGAAACTTCACTCAAACCATTGTGCCTTAGCCGTAAAGTTAGTTCAATATATTTTTAGTAGAAGGTATAAAAATTAAATTTTAGAATTTAATTAAAGAATTTTTTTTAAACAATAATCCAATTCTAAAAGATACAATTTCAAAAAAAAAAATTTAGAATGGGTTCCATGCATGTAACGACTATTGACCTGAAATTTTGGCAAAACTTAAAAAGTAATGTTGTTGTTCCAGTTTTTTTTTTGTCTCAAACAGTAATTGTCAAAATAAATTTGTTTTCATAGATATCGACTTTAAAACTTCATCAAATTTTAATGTAAGGTAGTAAACTCCTTATAATATGACATAGTCAAAAATTAGCTTCTGTCAACATCATATGGGGTATTAAAATATTTTTCAAAACTCAGCAACGACCTGATCGAAAGGTAAACCAGTGTAGTTCACTAAAAATGACATATAAAATTCCACCGACATCAAAACCACATGATTTAAAATTTATTCAATAGATAATCCATGAAAATATCAAATCCAATTGGTTTATTCCAAAAATACCAAGTAACGAGTGAGTTATAAATTTTTGAAAACAATGGTAGAAGCTGAAAAACAAAGACGGCACCCAGCACAGTTTACTTTATGTGAGATATAACCTTTTACCGATATTGAATTGACATGATTCCAATTTTATTCAGTATTTAACTTATTAGGCTATCCAATCCAATTAGTTTCGTATAAAAATACTAAGTAACGAAAGAGTTATGATTTTTTTAAAGATAAGTGAGAAACTGAAATTTCTGAAGAGACATCAAAATTTTAAGTCGCTAACTTTTTTTTGTACACGATGATTTGTAAATTTATTCCTGTGACGCATATCTACTTTCAAACATAATTTATTCATACCGAGTTTTCGTAAAATAGATCCACGCAATATTTATAGGAATCAAATTTAAAGAAAGTGTAAACATCTCAAAATCAACTAAAGATGTAAATCACCAACTGCTCCATGACATGTTGCATCATCCTTTACCATCATCTACGCTCCAAGAAAAATCCATTCAACCTGTACGAAGGGAATTAGCCAATGAGTTTGAAACTCAATAGATATCATCGGTGCAATTCGTTATCAAATTAGAAATTTCATACTATAGATTCATACCGTCGCACGTAGATGGATTTCCGAAAAAATCCAATTACTATAACATTATCATAACACGTAGAGTCGGAGAATGATCATTCAAACTGTTGTAGTGCCGAAGCACCGTACCCGAAGGTACCATTTCATTTAAACATTTATCAAAAAATCAGATTTGAAAATGAATGAACACTTGCACCTCTATCTACTTTGAATTTTCTTAGATAAAAGAACAAAATGTATATAAAGCCTTCCTTCTTCTTACCCTTGTTATTCTTTAAGCTTAACTTGATATGAAATATTTTTTGAGAGAAAATGAGATGAAATTCGGATTTGAAGAGGAGTGTAGTGAAAAAGTGAACTTCCACTTCTATAACCTTTCTTTTTAATCAAAAATTAAGTGGGGGAGTTGTATTATCATTAAATTTATTAAACTTAGTCTTTAACCAAGAATTTGAAGAGTCTCTAACCCATAAAAATAATTCATATAAAAGTTTTATAAAAAAATCTACATGGTGATTTGAACCTAGATTGCTTATATGAAATACCATGTAGATGACCATTGTGGCAACCCAGTTATTCATTAAATCTTTGTAATCAATTTTACTTAAACTTAATCTCTTAATTTGTTGGGTTTTTAATTAACTTATGACTTGGGCTTTCGTAATCTTACATGGGTTGAGCTTCCATAGGTCGTTTCTAAAATGGGTTAGGTTCGTGTTACTAGATCATCACAAAATATTAGCATAATTCCATTTTATTTTTCTCGGCTACTACACGAAAACTAGAAAGACAATAGTCGAAGGACGTTGCAAAAACTTAACACAACTTTCAATGAACATCGTTAAAAATCTTAAGACGACATGCATTGAAAGTTGCAAAAAATCTTAAGACAATATGCATTGAACACTGTGAAAAAACTTAAGACAACATATGCTGAACATTGCGAAAACCTTAACGCAACAGTCAACGAACATTTGCAGAAAACATAAAGACAAGGTTCAAAGAACGTTCCAAAAAACTTTAACACAACATTCATCAAACGTTGTGAAAAATCTTAACACAACATGAATTAGGTTTTGCGAAAAACCTTAACACAACATGCATTGAATGTTAGGAAAAACTTTAAGACGACACGCATTGAACGTTGGGAAAATCGTTCACTCCATCGCAACGTCAAAGCACACAACATACACCCAAACGCTGCAAAAGGTCTATGGCAACGTTGTATGACTGTTACGAAAGGCGATTTTTGTTGTAGTGACTAGAGGTGGACACGGGTCGGTTCGGTTCTCAAAATTTTCGGGTATCTAGTAAATGGACCCGTCGCGTCCAAATATAATTATGGAACCGTTCGGGTTTGGTTCGGTTTGGTTCAGTTCGGTTCCATTCGATTTTGTATTATAATTAAATTTTTTTAACATTTATAACAACATTATATAAATACAACTAATAACACATTCAATGGTTTTGGAATGTCAAAGACTAGTAGACTACATTGTTCAAATGATCGTACGATCAAAGCTTCGATCGGCAGAGGTCATAACTTCGATCGGAGGTCACAGCGTCGGCCGACGATTGTATAGATTTTGGAATGTCAGTGAGGCTGCGAGAGTGAGTGCGAGAGTCAAGACAACGTTATGCACTTTAGTGTAGATATTTAGGGTTATTTAGTGGATTGGATCTTACTGGGCTAAGAAATGAAATAATAAAATGGGTAATTGGGCAAAAAATTAACAAATTAGAAATGAAACAAATTATTGGGCCAAAAATTTGGATTTAGAAATTGTTAATTTGTTTAGAAAAATTAAAATTAAAACAATTTAATTTATTTAATAAAAAAATTAGAAAGATTCGATTCTTATTCGATTTTTCGGTTCTTGATCTACAACTAAGAACCAAATCGTACCCATCGATTCTCAATTCAGATACCCGTTCAAGTATTTAATTTGACAAGAATCGTCGGGTTCGGTTCGGGTTCGGTTCGATCGGTTCGGTTCGGGAGATTTGCCCAGCCCTAGTAATGACTTTAGTGGAAAACTAGCATTTGATATTGTTAGTATGCAAGGAATTATACTTCAATTTTGAGAAAACTAACCAATCCCTCCCAATTTGACTATTTCTTTGTTGCAGAAATTTGGAGACTTGTTTCCTAAAGACATTTCTAGTAGGTTAACGCCCATTCAAGGAATTGAGCACCAGATTAATTTTATACCTTGAACTATTATTCCAAATCGGCCAACTTATAGCAGTAATCTCGAGGGGACAAAGAAGCATCAAAGGCAAGTGAAGAGTTGATGAACAAATGAGTCCATGTGTCATGCCAATGCTGCTTATACCTAAAAAGGATGGGACTCGAAGAATGTGCATTGACTGTAGAGCAATCAACAACATAATGATAAAGTATCGTCATCCCATACCTAGTTTAGATGATATGCTTAATGAACTGTATGCATCATGTATATTTAGCAAAATAAATCTTAAAAGTAAATATCACCAAATTTCTAATGAGAAAAGGAGATAAATGAAAAACAGTTTTTAAGATAACGAAGCTTCATGAGATTAATGAACCATGCTTTGTATGCATTCATAGGTATATTTGTAGTAGTTTACTTTGATGACAATCTAGTATATAATAACTTAGATAAGCATATACAGCATTGGAGGTGTGTACTTGTTGTCTTGAAGTAGGGATAACTTTATGCTAACTTTAAAAAGTGTACATTTTACATTGAAAAAGTTATTTTTCTTGGTTATGTTATTAGTTTGAAGGGTATTGAAGTGGATTAGGAGAAAATCAAAGCCATCAAGGAGTGGCCAACACCTAAAAGCATAAGAAAGATAAGAAGCTTTCATAGTTTAGCTAGCTTTTACAGGTGATTCGTTAAAGATTTTAGCACACTTGCCACACCACTCACTGAGATCGTGAAGAAGAAGAGTGTAGGATTTCATTGGAACATTGAACAAGAATATGCATTTAGTACTATTAAGAATAGTTGTGTTCAACACCTATTTTAGTATTACTTAACTTTAACAAAACTTTTAAGATTGAATGTGATGCCTCAAGTACAGGAATTAGAGCTGTTTTAATGCAAGATAGGATACCAATAGTTTATTTCATTTAAAAGCTAAGTGGGATAGCTTTGAATTACCCTACATATGATAAAGAGATTTATGCACTTATTTGAGTTATGGAGACATGCTAGCACTTCCTATGACCTAAAGATTTTGTAATCCACAACGATCATGAGTCATTAAAACATGTAAAGAGCTAAGGTAAATTAAACAAGAAACATGTGAGGTGGATGGAGCTTATTGAGACCTTTTCATATGTCATTTGGTACAAACAAGGTAAAGAGAGCATAATAGCTAATGCATTATCAAGGGAGTATGTACTTTCTACTTCTTTAAGTACAAAGATGCTTGTGTTTGAATATGTTAAGAACATGTATGACAATGATCTCTCTCTCTCTCCATATATATATATATATATATATATATATTAAATGAAAGCAAGGTTGTATTTCTTATTGTTCTTCATTGAACTCAATTTTGAACTTATCAAGGATTTCATTTTTGTGGAGGTCAACAATTTCACAACAAGGTCCATAATTTTTATGATTAAGGGGTCAAGTTCATTAATAACTTTGGTTTTTTTATTCAATAAATTATTATGTTAAGCTTTAAACTGGAATTTAACTTTCTTGGGGTTGTGATTCAATCTTATTTGGATTTCAGAGCTATTATTGCTATATGAGTTCACATTACTTTTGCTTAAGTTGCTCGCCTAAACACCAAAAGAGCACTCATTGCCTTTGTAGCCTGAAAAGGTTGGTTATTATACCAACTTGATGTTAAATCAATTTTTTAAAATTGAGAATTGAAAAAAGACGTATATGTTGAACAACCTCAATATTTTTTTGCAAAGAGAGAAAAAGACAAATTGTATAAGCTAAAAAAGATTTTGTACGGGCTTAAACAAGCATCGAGGACTTGGTATAGTCAAATTGATGACTATTTTCAGCAACATGAATTTCTCATAAGCGAAAGTGAGCTAACTTTGCACGTGAAATATCGAGGTAACATTCGTTATACTTGTTGCATTATATGTTGATGATTTGGTGTTTACCAAAAATAATGTAAAAATGATTGAAAAATTCAAAATTGACATGATAAAAAAAAATATGAAATGAGTGTTTTAGGGCAATTGCATCATTTTCTTGGTATGGAAATATATTAAGATAGAAATGGAGTGTTTATTTCTCAAACATAGTACACCAAAAAAGTTCTTAAAAAATTAGAATATTTGGGTATAGAACTATTGAAAATCCATTTTCTTTCTTTTTTTTTTTTTAATGAAATTAATAAAGGATGATGGGAAAAAGAAAGTGGATGAAACTCTTCAAAAGCGAGATTTGTACCTTTTATTATTTTAGGAAAAAAAACTCGAAAGCGAAGCAAGTAACAATCAAGATGAGCGAAATTGGAGAAAAATTGCTATCTTTGGGATCGAATTTCATACTTTAGAAAATTGAGGGAGTTGAATAGAATTAATTAGGACTTGGGCTACACAACTAAATAGAATCAGGGACAAATGCATTAATTAAATGAAGTGTGGCATTCTAATGCGAATGGGATTTCAAACAGAACATAAATCTGGCGGCTATAGGAGACTTTTGTAAGGATTGAAATTGAGAAAAGTAGCTGGGAATTGGAATCCTAGTAAAAAGAGGTTGCTAGTGGCAAAAATGAAATAAAGAGAAGACGTAGAAGATGAGCAGACAGATGACAGCTCGAGAAAATGAATTCCAAATTTTTGTACATATATTCATCGATAATTGTACAAGAATTTTGGAAAGAGTAATGTTACATGTACATCGAGATGTCCACCCCCTCACATGGAAGGTGACTCACTTGGAATAAAACATGGTTTATCTAAAGTGGATCCCCTTCATTTGGGGCACTCAAGTGGATACCACTTGATGTAGAAGTAGTATTATTCTTTTGGAAATTAATAACGTTCCGTCAATTTTTTAGGAGATTCACAATACGTAAGGAATAAAGCAAAGAAACATTGTTGAGATTTGTGTGGCAAAAATAAAAAATATGTCGGAGTGAATTATGTTTATTGAAATTAAACCTGTTGATGTATTTTAACTTTTATTACTTTTATTTTGACATTATGAGTGGCTAAGGATTTTTAAGCTAGGACCATGATGTAACTTAGGGTTTTTGACATTTATTTAATCGAGGAGTTTATGGCACTTTAATACATTTTTATTATCTGTTGTGTATTTAATGCTTCAATTGTTTGCACAACAATTGATTGATTTAGGGATAGTGTTGAGACCGAGATGTAATGTATGATTCTAGCTCGTGCGATAAATAACATGGGTATTATAAGAAATTGAGAGATAATTCTAGGCTATGCAATCTATATAGAATTTCTATAGGTTAAAGCGTTTATATGCGTGTAAATTTACAAAAAAAAAAAATACAGTAAATCCGAGCATATATACAGGATTGGTGTTATTAGAGAGAGATTTCCAGTTACAATAGGTTAATTCGATTATTGGCATGTATGAAAAAGGGTTGAACGAATTGGAATTAGATGAACGTTAACAACTTATGTGAAATTGGAACTCCCAATTATTTAACCTCGTAATTTTCTCATATGGATTTAATTAGATTACTTTATTTAATTTAGTTTAAGTTTAGCTACAAAACACATCTTTAATTGATTTTTGTTAACGTTTTAACATAAATTGAAGCTAGGATAGTTTAAAAATTTATATAGATTGTAGTCTCTGAGGAGACGATATTTAGACACAAAAATCCACTTTATTACTTATCACGATCCGTACACTTGTGAAATTCATGAACAATTTTTTTGCTCTGTCATTGGGGACTACTTTATGTGCTTTAGTTTTTATTAAAAATTTCTAGCATGATTCAAACTACCATTTTTGTCTTTTATCTTTCAGATTCCTTGAATGTGAAGTTCAATGATGGTGATCTCGTACCCTTTGATTCGAAAATCGAACTCACTTTCAAACATAAAGTTAAGCAAACAGTAAGAGAATCTCGTGACAGAATAGAACATAGCATTGCAGTTGGCACAAGTTGAGTAGCCAGTTGAAATTGATGGAGATGACTTGCCACTTGGACAATTCATCACTTCACATGTTGCACCAAACCAGTCAAGCAATATTTATCTTACATTTGGGCAAACCAAAATTTCAACTGAGAACGGACATCATTCTACAGTTCCGAAATGGATTATATTTTTATGGGAAGTTTAATGAGAATCCACACAATCATGTCTCATGCTTATTGGACATCTACTAAAATTACAATTTCACGGAGTATCTGATGAAGCAATCAAATTGAGTACCTTTCCACATACACATGGCGATGGAGAAAGAGAATGGTTGGATTCCCTACCGAGGGGAAGAATTAAGTCTTGGGATGATCTTATACATAAGTTCCTTACAAAGTACTTTCCACCATTGAAGGTAACTAAATAAAGATGCGATAGTACGGCCGATTTAGATAGTTTTCATAAAGCATAGGAAAGATTCGAGGATATGATTAGAAAATGTCCTAACCACGGTATTAATAAATCCATGCAAGTTCAATACTTCTACATTAGATTAAACCCAACTTACCGTATGTCAGTGGATAAAGCCTCAAATGGATCAATCATATTGAAGTCACCCAATGAAGTTGAGGAATTATATGGAACAATGATAGCCAACAATGCCTTATGCCCTTTCAGAAGAGCCACATACAAAAAGCTATCAGGAATTCATGAAATAGATGCCATCTCCAAGCTATTAGAACAAATATTTTCTTTGGAAAAGAATGTAATTGATCACTTGACTTTGAAAAATCCTTCAAACGTGCTGCAAATAAAATTGTGTTATGGTATACGTGGAAGAGCTTACAACAGTGGAAAATGCCTGATTTCATCATAAGAGAAAGCGAAAGTTAACTATGTACATAATTATCGACATCAGTAAAACAACATATTCAACGATACATATAACCTAAGTTGGCGTAATCGTCCTAACTTCTATTGGAGCAACAACTTGAATAATCATTAGCAGCCTTCACCTGGGTTTTAACTGCAAGAAAAGAGTGCTTTTCTAGAAGATATCTTGTGTGAATTTATATAGGAAACTGACAAGTACATGGAAAAGACTAAAACAACATTTAAAGTCATTCGACAGCCATTAAAGGGTTGGAGAGTCAAATAGGTCAGCTATCTTGTGCTATCTCTCAAAGACCACAAGGAGCAGCAATACATATAACACTACTTGGCATAATCATTCTAACTTCTTGGAGAAACAACTAGAATAATCATTTGTAGCCTTTACCTAGGTTCTAACAGCAAGAAAAGAGAGCTTTTTTGGAAGATATCTTGGGTAAGTTTATACAAGAGACTAACCAGTACATGGCAAAGACTGAAACAACTTTATAAAGTCGCTCAATAGCTATTAAAAGATTGAAAAGTGAAATAGGTTAGCTAGCCCGTGCTATCTTTTAAACACCATAATGAGTCTTACCCAGCAACACAAAAACTAATCCAAAGGAGCAAGTATCAGCTATCAGAGTTGTTGAAAATGAGTAAAATGACACCCCACAACCGAAGGCAATTACAGAAATAGGAGAATATCACATCCCTTTTTTCCCCAAAGACTTTAAAAGTGGACAGAGGATGAGAGAATCAAAGCATTCACAACAAGAAGTAGAGTACAATTCCCTAAAATTACTAGTTGCCAAGACAGATAAAGTGCCTACTGCTGATGAGGAGCAAGTGAATAAATCTAAAAAATCAACTTAGTAATTTTTGAAAGAGAATTTAGACACCAACAGGTTAAGACAACAACTCTTATTGGAGAATATGCACCTCCCATTCTGTTTCCACAAAGGTTGAAGAAACACAAGCTAGACAATCAATTTTAGAAGATCCTGGACGTGCTAAAGAAGTTCTACATCAACATATCATTCATCGGTACAATTAAATAGATTCCAAGTTATGCAAGGTTCTTTAAAGACATGACATAAAAAAAAAAAAAAAAAAAAAGTTCATAAAATTTGAAATTGTGGCATTGCGAGAGGAGAGTAGTGTAAGATTGCAAAATAAATTGCCTCCCAAACTAAAGGATTCCAGGAATTTCACTTTACTGATTTTACTTGGAAAGGATTTTTTTTAATGCTTTATGTGATACAGATGTGAGAATTAATTTAATGTCTTTACCTACATATAGGAAATTAGGATTAGGAGAAGTAAAAGAAACAACAGTGTCACTGCAACTGGCCGATAGAAACATCAAATATGCAAGAGGCAAGATTGAGCATAACTCATCAAAGCAAGAAATTTGATATTCCCGACGCATTTCATTGTTCTTGACATAGAAGAAGATTGAGAAATTCTACTGGCTGAACCTTGGTTGACATGGAGAAATGTGAGCTAATTTTGAGAGCGGAGGATAATCAAGAAGTTTTCAATTTACACACCCCATTCAAGCAACCACCAAAGCTCGAGAAAAGTAACCGTGTCGATGAGGATGATAAATCTATTCAACAAAGCAATCAAAAGATAAAAACTAAATTAAGAGAAATTCTTGATAAAGATGAGAATGGAGGATTCAAAATTTGAAGGGCAAAAAGACGATTTAAGGCTAAAAATTGTAAAGAGTGCAAGGTCGAAACATTCTGACTTGAGTCACCATGGTTAATTCTAGGCAAAAGTCTAGTGTTGGGCTATAAACCAAGACTTAATGGGAAGTAACTCATTTTTCTAACCATTAGCTCTTTAATTTAGTTATTGTATGGCATATATTAATAAAATTGTATTTAATATTCAAGCTCATTTAAATATTGTTTAGCTAAAAAACTTTTTGTTTTAATTATTATTATTATTTTTAGAGTCACCATCGTAACACCACAGGAAAAAAAAAAAAAAAGATTGATTTGCTGTCAACCGCGGTGACACCTGGTCTCTCAATTCTCCTTGTTTACTGCGGTCAAAAGTGAAAAATAGTATTTATTTTTTGAAAATTAAGAAAAAATAAGATTATTTTGTTATTTTTAATAAGTTTTAACTTCATATTTTCAAAATTCTTCCATTCATTTACGTATTAAACATCCAAATTCACACAATCACAGCTTATTACCATTTTAAAATAAATTGAAGCTTGGTTAGTTTAGAAATTGATAGTAGATAGTAGTCTCTATGGGAACGATACTATAATTCAAAAATCCACTTTATTACTTATCACGATCTGTACACATCCAGAATTCATGAACAAGAAGCTTACTTAAGGAAATTTGTAACTGTACAATCCATATGATACGGGGACAAAAGTACTACCTCTAGGCAAGTTCAAATCTTGTTTACAAATGTTGAACATTGATACTAGTTAGCTTGAACTTGTGCAAAAATAGATGGTTTAGATGCTTTTTGCTATATGGAGACACATGGAAGTTGCTGTTACAATAGTTAGTAGGTTGTTTTGAGTATTATGCTTCTTGTAAGACTACTGATATCAAGGTGGGGATCTATTGAGTTGTAATGCCAGGTCTAATCCAATTGGTTAAGCAATGATGATATGGGATTGGCCCAACTGGAAGAGGATTGCCCAATAACTTCAATTGAAGAAGCCTACTAAATCGGACCTAACAATCAAACCAGGTGAAATCGCATTTGAAGAATGTGACTATTATTGCCTTTATTCTGATAAGTTGCTAGTTGCCCTCTAACATTGATCTTATCCATGATCAAAGATGATCTGTAAGAGTATAAATAGGGCCTTTTGTCAGATATCCTAATCTATTCTGTCAATATTCTTTCCATGTGAGAAGGTGTCATCTTTTAGAGTTTTCTTCATGAGTCTCTATTTATCTTTTCTTAAACTTCAAATTCTGATTGGACGAATCTGTGATTTATTTGTGAGATTAAAAGTCTGAGTGATTTGTTTAGAGAGAAGGGGATGATTTGGTGTGGTTGAGTTTTTCTAGTCCATAGAAACAACTTTGAGTGGCCTTTGTTCTATAAGGGTCTAGGTTGGTCTAAGGCTTCTGCATTGATATAGATGGGTACAACAATTTGAGCCTATGTGCTAGTTGGTTGGTTATAAGTTTGTAAATTTACATAATTCTAGATCAATTTTATGTTCTTGTGTATTTTAGATTGCGTCCTGTCGACCTGTAGTTAACGGTATTTGTGTGAATATGTTGAAAGAAATAAATCATGCGTTAGTACTATTGAATCAGGCTTGTGAAAGAGTATTGTTTATAGCTAGGATCTATTTTCTTGATAATAGAATGGAATGTAGATCCTAAAAATGAAAAGTTGATACATTAGTCACATGCCGATAACACAGTGATATCAGAATATGTTTGCAATTGTCTCGTACTATGTACATGTTGGTATTAATAGGCCCAATAATCCAAAGTAAATACAGAAATACGAAAGAAACACGAAGATTTTTCGCCCGAAGGCCTGGATATTCATCCAAAAGGGTTACGTCACCATGTTGAGCTTCTACCGAAGTGGTTAACGCTCTAATCCACTAGAAACCGGCAATAGAGTATCAATACAAGGTTTACAAACTATAGATCTAAAAAGATCAACTCTCAGACCCTATATTTTCCCTCACAAATTCGAACAAACAGATTACACCAAGTAATCTACTCACACTGTTCAGCCAAGAATAGATACAACCTCAACACCAAGTACACGAATCAGATCTCTCCAAGAACATCTACAGATTCAGAGATTGAACCAAAAACCAGAGGTTTCTCGAGAGAAAATTATAGAGAGCAGAAAAAAATGAAAAGCAAACCCTAGAAGCCTCTCGAATAATGACGGTAAGTGAAAAGTCTAAGGCCAAGTATAGTGAAACGACACTTGCATCCAACGGTTCAGCCGGCTCCACCTAGCACCATCTCGTCCATCCAATTAAAACAAATTGGAATCGCATTTGAAGGACACGACTTTGCAACAAGTGGGGGCAAAAACTGGGTCACAAACTTGGGCTCATTGTTGGGTTCCATCATTGGGCCAAAATAAAGGTGTTAAGCATTTTATTTAACAATCTCCACCTTGCTTGACACCTTTGGGTTTCTTTGTGGACTAGAGGTTAAGTCCTCCTTTGATATCATGTGCTCTTTATACCTACAAAAGAGATTTCAGTTAGGAATAATATTTAGGAGATTTAAACAATCCCTAAATTTATGTACAAGAAATATTTTTGTACCCATATGTGCTGGATTACACTTAGTGGATATCTTTTCAATTTTTATTATGTTCTTTTCTATGATGTCTCTTATAAAGTGGAATTTAACATCTATATGTTTTGTTCTATCATGAAAAATGGGATTTCTACTAAGATGTATAGCAGATTGGCTATCAGAATATATTAAAGCATCATTACTAGTAAAGCCAATTTCATCCAACTGATTTTTCAACCAAATACCTTCCTTTATAGCATCTGTTGTTGTAATATATTCAGCCTCTGTGGAAGACAAAGCTATTGTCTTTTGCAGCTATGATTTCTAGATTATGCAGGTGTCATTTAAAGTAAAAACATATGCAGATGTTGATTTTCTATTATCACAATTACCAACAAAATCAGAATCTACAAATCCATTTAATTTAATCCCAGTTTTCCTTTTTCCAAACATTAGTCCTAATTTTGAAGTTCCCTTAAGATATCTAAGTAGCCATTTCATGCCTTCCCAGTGTTGTTCACCAGGATTACTCCTATATCTACTTAGTACACTTATAGCAAAAGCAAGGTTAGGCCTTGTGCAAACCATAATGTACATAACTGAACCTACAGCATTTGCATAAGGGATTTTATCCATTCTATTTCTTTCTATCTCAGTTTTAGGACACTATTCAGTAGAAAATTTAAAATGACTGCCAAGTGGTGAGGTAACTTCTTTTGCTTTATCCATAGCAAATTTACATAGAATTTTGGAAACATATGACTCTTGAGTTAGAAATAGTGTGTTGTCACTTCTATTTCTCCTAATTTCAATTTCTAAGATTCTTTTAGCTGATCCTAAGTCTTTCATTTCAAACTCTTGTTTTAACTTTTGCTTGATATTATTTATTTCAGTTACATCACACCCAGCAAGTAACATGTCATCAACATAAAGCAAAAGATAATAAGACTCAGGACCTCCACCACCTTTATAATAAAAACAGGGATCATATTCACTCCTATTAAAGTCAAGACCTTTTATAAACGTATCAAACCTGATGTACCACTGTCTGGGGGCCTGTTTCAACCCATAGAGTGATTTTTGTAAAAGGCACATACAGTTTTCTTTTCCTTTTTGTTCAAAACCTTTAGGTTGAGTCATATAAATTTTTTCTTCTAAGCTACCATGTAAGAAAGTAGTTTTTACATCTAACTGTTCCAGTTCAAAATCAAATTGTGAAACAATACAAAGAAGAATTCTTATAGAGGTATATTTGACTACAGGTGAGAATATTTCATTATAGTCAATTCCTTCTCTTTGGTTAAAACCTTTTGCAACTAGTCTAGCCTTAAATCTTACATTTCCATCTTTTGAGTCATCTTCTTTAATTTTGTAAATCCATTTACAATCAATAACCTTTCCCCCTTTTAGTTTATTAACTAAGACCCAAGTCTTATTTTTGTCAAGTGAAAGCATTTCATCTTTCATGGCTGCTAGCCAATAACATGAATTTTTTCCCCCAATTGCCTCTTCATATGAACTAGGTTCATTGTCTAGAAAATTTCGTATGTTGAAGGCTGTGACAAAATCTGATTCATTGTATCTTGCAGGTGGTCTTATTTCCCTCCTTCCTCTATCTCTAGTAAGTTGATAGTCTTCTAAGGGATTTATTGGTGGGACAAGTTCAGATTCAATATCACGTTCAAGTTCAGGGGCTATTTCTTGTTCATTAGTAAACTCCACCTCAATCTGGTCATTGGTTTCAAGATCTGAAATGGGTTGGGGTTATTTCAGATTGAAGATATGAATTGTTTTTACTTATTTGAGGGGTTGCAGGTGTTTTTTCTTTAGTACAGGGCATGTCCATTTCATTGAATATTACATTTCTACCAATTATGACTCTATAACCTCTCTGACCCTTAACCCAGATCTTGTAGCCTTTTACACCCTCACCATAGCCTAAGAAAATGCCTTTAATTGATCTAGGTTCAAGTTTCCCTTCATTTTACATAAGTTGCATAGCCAAAAACTTTCAGTTTGGAGTAATCAACTAGGTGACCACTCCAAACATGATCAGGAGTGTCATACTTCAAAGATTTTGTGGGGCATTTGTTTATCATATATGATGCAGTTTTAATAGCTTCCCCCCAGAACAATTTTGGAAGTCCTGCACTAATTAACATGCGCCTAACTCTTTCTAACAGAGTCCTATTTATCATTTCTGCTAGACCATTCTGTTGTGGGGTATAGGTGACAGTCCTATGCCTTAAAATTCCATTATTATTACAGAAATTATCAAATACCTCATTGCAAAATTCAAGGCCATTGTCAGTTCTAAAGGTTTTAACCTTTTTATTTACCTGGTTTTCAATTAAGGTTTTTCATGAAATAAAGTTTTGAAAAGTATCTGATTTATTTTTCAAAAGAGTAACCCAGGTCTTCTTTGAAAAATCATTAACAATCAATAAGAAGTATTTAAAACCAGAATAAGTGTTTACTGTAGCTGGTCCCCACATATCAGCATGAAGATATTCAAGAATAGACTTAGATTTATGGACTCCTATACCAAAAGGTAGTTTTCTTTGTTTTCCATAAATGCAATGTTCACAAAAGGACACCCTTTCAATTTTTTCATTTCCTAAAAGGCCTTGCTTCTTAAGAATATATAAATTTTTATCACTCATGTCCTAGCCTTATGTGCCAAATTTCAGATTTATCAGGCTGAATTACTGCTGCTGAGATTGGTTTGTTTATCATTGGCAAAGTTTTTAAAACATAGATCCCATTAATTTTTTTAACACAAGTGATCTTTGTCAAGTTCTTTTGTAAATTCAAGGTGCCTTTGTTTATAGTTGTATCAAAACCTTCATCATCAAGAACACCTAAAGAGATCAAATTTCTCTTTAGCTTGGGAATGTATCTGATCTTGTTCAGAGTCAGTACATTTATATTTTCTAGTCTTAAATCAACTTTGTCAATTCCTTTAATTTTACAAGTAACATCATTTCCCAATATTACTTGACCTTCATTAATTTCAGTAAAATCAATAAAGTGTTCCTTACAGGGTGTCATGTTAAATGTACACCCTGAGTCAAGGATCCATTCATCCTTGATTAAAGATTGACAAGCCACATAGACTTGTCCATTTGAGCCTGTAGCTTCTTCATAAGCAATAGCAGCTCCACCTTCAATTTTATTGATGTTTTTCAGTTCATCAATCCTTTTAACACAATCTTTGATGAAGTGACCCATTTTCCCACAAAAGTAGCATTTCTTTCCTTTAGCATTATTATTGTTTTGATTAAACCTGGTCTTACCTTTATGAAAGTTTCCATTGTATTCTTTTGGTTTTCCAAGATTTTTATTTGGAAAGTTATTGTTGTTTCTTTTGAATTAATTATGTCCTCTGACAATATAACCAAAACCTATAGAGGAGGTTTTAGTTTCACTTTGAAACTCTAGTTCTTTATTTCTTAAAGAGGCAACAATAACTTCCACAGTAATGAAAGTTCTTCCATATTCAAGAGCATTTCTTAAATCTTTATATTTTTCCGGTAAGGCAGACAATAAGGCTACTGTCTGTTGTTCAATAGTGAGTTTTTCACTGCTATTTGTGAGATCTTGAGTTAGTTTATTAAATCTGTCTAGATTTGCTTCAAGATCAAAATGTGGGTCAAACTTGAAACTAAAGAATTGTTTCCAAAGATAACATTTATTTGGAAGTGATTTCGTTTTATAAAGTGATTCAAGTTTTGTCCATATTTCTTCAGCAGTCACAGTCTTTCCTACTTCCCTAATGATACTATTAGACAAATGTAAGAAAATAAAACTCCATACAGTGTCAATTTGTTCGTTTCTTTTTCTTTCTATGAGATCTTCATCCCAAGACTCATCAAGAGCTTTCACACATTGATGTTGCATCAAAAGTGCTTTCATTTTTTAACTCCAAAGTGTAAAGTTCCCTTTTTCATTCCAAATCTCTATATCAACTTTAGTACTTGTCATTATTTTTGAAAGAATTTTTAACAAAACCTGTTGGCCAAAGCAGATTGAGATTTGTAGTGTAAAAAATTTTATATGCACAAATGTATACACAAAGTATTAATGTGCAGATGACTCTCACACAAGTGCACAGAATATACAACACAGTGAGCAGGTAAATCAGATAACCAATAAACCATAAAACGGTTATTTTCAGTCAACAAATTTAACATCTAATCTTAAAGAGGACCTTAAACCTAGTCCCCTCATATTCTAGGGTTTTCGTATGAAACCCTAGATAAAGGTAGATCTAGGTGGGCCTTCAACCAAGAACAATAGAGTTATCTGAAGAATCGAAAAATTAGGTTTAGGGTTAAAAAACTCGTTACCAGAATTGTCTCAGGCCAATAGTGTAAAATAGTGAATACCAAGACTATTTTACTTTTCAGCAAAAAACAGCGAGTCAAACGCTCATAGAAGTAGTGCCACAAAGGTAATGGTCTTTGACCATCAAGAAGAGCACCAGAAACCAAGAACCGGATTATATATCAGATCGAGGATGCTCTGATACCACTGTTGGTATTAACAGTCCCAATAATCCAAAGTAAATATAGAAATACGAAAGAAACACGAAATTTTTTCGCCCAAAGGCTCGGATGTTCACCCAAAAGGGATGCGTCACCACGTTGAGCTTCCACCGAAGTAGTTAACGCTCTAATCCACTAGAAACCGACAATAGAGTATCAATACAAAGTTTACAAACTATAGATCTAAAAAGATCAGCCCTCAGACCCTATATTTTTCCTCACAGATTCGAACAAACAGATTACACCAAGTAATCTACCCACACTGTTCAACCAAGAACAGATACAACCTCAACACCAAGAACACAAATTAGATCTCACCAAGAACATCTACAGATTCAGAGATTAAACCAAAAACTAGAGGTTTTTTTAGAGAAAATTACAGAGAGCAGAAAAAATGAAAAGCAAACCCTAGAAGCCCCTCGAATAATGACGGTAAGTGAAAAGTCTAGGGCCAAGTATAGTAAAACGACACTTGCATCCAACAGTTCAGCCGGCTCCACCTGACACCATCTCGTCCATCCAATTAAAACAATCTGGAATTGCATTTGAAGGACACGACTTTGCAACAAGTGGGGGCAAAAATCGGGTCACAAACTTGGGCTCATTGTTGGGTTCCATCATTGGGCCAAAATAAAGGTGTTAACATTTTATTTAACAGTACAAAACATGACAATAACGAACATATGAAAATGAATAAATTATAATACACCTAGAATTTCAATTTACATCATATAGCAAAATATGTAGAACAACCCATGATAACTACAAAATCTATCTACGATTTGTGGGCAAAGGGTTGAAACATTTTTCCTATTGTCCTTGTGCACCGCATTGTCCACAATTTGTAGGTCTCCTAGGAACTTCAGCGATAGAGCGCCTCCATTGAGTTGGTAGTCTCCTATTTGCCGACGAACTGATGGAGGCAATGTCATAATATAATGGAAAGCTAGCTGAACAATGTAATATGCCTCATAAGGCAAGGGGTAATGGGCTATACATATGCTCTTCCACAATATGCGATCGTGTCGATAGGAAAGCACAATTCATAACATAGCTTACCAATTAAAGTTGGAGCTCGAATAGCATGTTCACAAGCCATTAAATGCTCAAAATCTTTGAGCATTGTGAAAATATACCCTACTAAATACTCAAAGTCTTGGTAATGATAAGAGTGGAATGCTCAAAGAAATATGTAGATGAACAAGTTCTCATGGTACTTTTTTTTAATGTTGTTCTGGAGGTTCCACATACAACAACCATGTTTGGAGTGAGGATTAATTCTTTTACCATATTGACTACGTTATTGTACTGATTCAAAATGAATGTTCTGGTTTGAGATGAGAAAGGAGCATTGGTCGAGCGCCGTGAATGAATAAGAAAACAAGATCTAGTGAGTTCAGATTTATTCTTCTAATTTTTTCATATACAACCTCCAAGAAGTAGCATTCTCAGAGTCAACAATCCCACATTCAAAAGATAGATTTGTATATTGCCATCCTATGCTAAGGCTACAAGCAAACTGCATTTATTTTTACCTTTAGATGATTCAGTAAACAAAAATCAGTGGATATATGTACATATTAAATCCAATTGTGCATGTACCAAACACGAAGACAAAAAATAAAAATGATACCTTGTTGGGTTTTGATACCCAATAAATCTCAAGGTATGATGTTAAACGGTTTGGATTATATTTCATAGGCATCTATTGATGAGTGAAACTAGCAACACAATCAATTAAAAGGCTTGACCTGAAAGCAACCAGATGCTATGACCCAAATTTCACTTCTTGGATGGCTCCTATATTCTTGGCCCATTTAGTATGACCTAGCCCATTTTAGTTACAACCTAATCCTATATAAATTAATGTCTTTCTGCTGTGAAAAAGATCGTGAATTTGTAAGGGAAAAAAACCACGGCTACCTACTTTACTATCCTCTCTCTTTGTGCTTGAGTATAACCTTATTCTTCTATTGTTCTTTCTACTCTTTGTGACTTGCAAACTCATCACCATAACTTTATCTAAGTAGGTGCAAAAGAGGAACAACTGAAGTAGTGGTGGATTGAGTTTTTGGTTAACTGTGTTAGATTTGGGATAAGATACTGCAAACTGATCTCGAAATCCACCAATTGAAGAACAATTCTGATACATTTGGTATCAAAGCCACATCGGTGTTAAATTTTCAGTTAAAAATTGACCAAAAATTGTTCTAAAAATGCAACAGAAAATAGAGAGAAAGTAGCCCAGTTCTTTGAAAAATTGTGCCTGGACTTGGTTCTATATTTTTTGATGAAACCACTTATGTGTTGGACGAATGAAGACCGCTACATGTTCATCAAACCGAGGCAAACCTAGGTGGGTAATCAGTGATCAACGATAGGGGCATTGAACTCTGACGATCGAGAAGAACTCTATATGGTATTCGTTTTTAGTTTTGAGTGATGTTGTGAAGCTTGGATGATTTTATCCCTAATTTGGGATTCATCTTTTTACTCGATTGATTGTTGCAGTTGTTGGAGACTCTAGGACAAATAATGGTGGTCTTAAAGTGATAAATTCGTATCTTTCATAATTTATGAACTTAGATTAGTCTGCATTGGTATATTAAATTATCCCAATTTTAAATTTTAACATTAGTGCATCATCGTGTGGGGGGTAACAATAGGATTAGGGTTACTTTGAAGGGATAACCATCACCTGTAATAGAAATTTACAAATTACTTGCTTTATTTGAAGTGTTGGACTTAACTATAAGTTAATAATTGCTTCTATGTTTAGTTGCCTTCATTACGTGAGAATCTAAATTTTTTATTAACATAGATACGTGTTGCATTGTTCATTCTGTTAGAACGCCTGGACTTGATCCGTTTGAGCTTTCCGTTGATCTAAGATCACAAAACTTACGAAACACTGAAAATTTAGAACGGTGTATACTGCGACCTTAGGATTACTCTATATGACCTATTTTTGCATTTTAGTTGTTCTGTTTTCTTAAATTCTGAAATTAGAATTTTCAATGGGAAATGAGATTTTTCAATTTGACAACAAAAGATGAAGATGCTTTTAGTTCAACAAAAAGTTTCAAAATCCATAGACAGAAAATTCCTTGCAAAATTGACTGAAGTTCAAAAGAAATAATATGATGAACTTACTTGCATTTGAATTATTTTACACTTATCCAAGACAGTATTGGGAAGAGTTGGAAAACTTGACTCTACAAAAGAATTTTGGTAAAAGTTTGAGGACTTATATTTGTACGTTCTTGAAAGGTTTTTCAGTTTTAAAATGGATCCTTCAAAGGATCTTAAAGACAATTTGGATGTTTTCAATGAGCTTGTTCAAGCATTGTTAACTGTGATGGAAAGATGTTTGAAACTTATAAGTCCATTGTTTTGTTTAATTCAATGCCTGATTTATATGAGAGGTTTAGAGTGTAATTAAGTATAGTAGAGACACCTTAACACTCGATATTATCATATGTTGACCTCCAAAAATGGCTCCTCCACGTGGCCAACTTATAGCTACTCCACGTATTCCTCCCTGCGAAATGAACAAATAGTCAGGCGCACATGGCCGGAACCGACGGGGGTGGCGGCCGTATACACTCCGACGGTCAAGTCAGGTTTGGGTGGTCGGAACAGTGCCCTGGGGCTACACAAATCAATCAATAAAGGGGGAGGAGAATATATATAAACTTGTTATGAAGTGCTATCTATTGAGAGTTTCCCTACCTTTGCCTCTGGCCAATCTTTGGGTATTTATAGATGGTATGAACCGTGGGATGTGGAACACGTGTATACATCTGACGGTATGAAGTGTCTGCTCATAGACGTCAATCAGCCGCGCTTGTAGAGTGGGCGGACAGTTTGTTTCCCCCTAGTTGAATTGACATAAAGTTGATAAGTCACATCAAATAGCTTTATGGGGGACGTCACATCAATTTAAACCTTATATGCAGAGCAAATCTTAAATTGGCAGCGATTCTTCTAACGGGGGTTCAAGCCACTTGAACCCGACCTCGGAGACGGGACACTTCGGAAGATCAGTGGCAGGAATCGATGTATCACTTCGGAGAGGCTTCGGGGGGGTCGGAGTGGTTCCGAGGCTCATAAAAAGGAAATCTGTTGACCTCCAAAAATGGCTCCAACAGGCACCCTCGCTCCGTCCCCTCGAAACCTTAACATGGGAATTGAATTCATATTATAGAGAAATGATGTGAAATGGGCTAAGGCGGGTTAATGGGCCTAAGTTCGAGCCCAGTACGAGGTGAGCAAAGTGATAGGCACTTCGGCTAGGCGCACAACACTAATGGCCCTAGCTCGGGTCCAATAAGGTGGCCCAATATGGAGTAATAATTCATAGGCGTAACACCCATGTTTTTGTATTATTCGTCACCACTTTCTCAAAGAGTCCGTTTTCTTAATTGTACACGTTGACCTATATTGTTGTTGTTGTTGTTGTTGTTGTTGTTGTTGTTGTTGTTGTTATTATTATTATTATTATTATTACTACCACTACCACTACCACTACTACTACTTGAGTATGTTGCGGTCACCAATTCGAGTCCCCTCAGAGCCGCAAAGGTGGGTATCTGGCTGTAAATTTCTTGGTCCCGTGGAATTAGTCAAGGCGCATGTAAGTTGGCCCGAATACCCACGGTCATAAAAAAATATAAAAAAATTTAGGATAGTTTGAAGATTGTCGAGCTAGTGTAGAAAAACATATGATTCGGATTTCTGTCTAAGGCCAATAAGATTGAAGATTAGATGAAGAACTTGAATTACGGGTCTATTTTTTAAAATTAAGTTTTAATAAGGACTATTGCATTAATCATTGTATAAAAAAGTGAAACACTGACATGTCATAAAGCTACCCTAAAAGATCCCAATGAGGACACATATTAAAAATGCCAAAAAGAAAATTTAAAAAGGATTTGGTTAGTGTGTGAAATAGAAGACACACCAAATAATTTGATTAAGCACCGAATACTTATTTGAAAGAACTAAACTCTTAATAAGACATAATTAGCCTAGTTAAATCTTAGCAATTAAAGAGGTCAAAATATAGGAGAATCCTTAGTTGCTAAAGTGTTTAACTACTACTAGTGAAACCAATTCAAACTATAGAAAGTGAGGATTAGGAAAATCTGAAATTCAACCTAGGACCACATCTTAGGAAAATTGAGTGAAAAAATTAGTTTGGGGTTCGCACGAGTGAAGAAATTGAGACATTTGACCATTGTGGCTTGAAAATTGAACCAAACACGGGTTTGTGATTTTACATAAGTCTTCACACACACACACACACACGTCGAGTTTTGCATAGAATATGTAGAGATTAATTCTGCTATGTTATTTTGAAACTACTATTTCTATTGACACATAAATTTAAATCTTAAGACCAATAGCATGTTTTTAAATAATTTTATTTTGAGTTAGGTTATTGTTTGTTTGAGTATAAACAAATATTCAATTTTGGAGAAGTTTGATAACTTTATTTTGTACACTTATTTGGCCCTTCGCCTTAGAGTATGTATTGGTTAGTTTAATGAATTATAACTTAATTCCATGTGTATTGTTTTTTAAGGCACAAATCACTGAAAATGGTAAAATTGAAGAAAATTGGCTGGAAAATAACTCAATTGCAATAAATGCAAAGTTCAGAGATTAAAATAGAATTTAGAAAAAGTTGGATCATACCTCAAAACTATTCGACAATGCTATGGTCCAATTGGTCGAGAAAAAAGAGAGAGGAAAAACTAGCTGAAAAGAAGTCAAGAAGGTCCCCAAGTCATGAGTCAGGCATGCACCTACCCCTCACAATGGCCACTTGAAGCTCAATGGAGCCAGATACACATGCTCAATGGAGAGGAGAGAAGAAAAATAAGAAAATATAAGTTATCTAGACATACTTAATTTCAATAAAACTTAAGAAGCAACTTCATAATTTTTTAGACTTTGGCAGGTTATAGGCTTTTTCCCAACAAATTGCCTACGATAACTACGTCTCTTAGCAAATTAGCATATGACACCAAAAAAAGGTCAAAAACCATGTGCCACGGCGGCAATTGATTTCCCTTGTCTGAAATCCAATATGTCTTCTCTCCCCACCCGTCCAGATTTTTATTTTAATTAAATTTTTTATAAAATAAATATATATACTATACACACCACAACCCTAATCAATTCCCCAATCTTCTCTAGCCCGTCTCACTACTTCTCTATCTAAACCCAACCATCACCTCCGCTAGTCTCATCCTCGCTTCCCGTCGTCGCACCCACCCTGTCACCCACCGGTAGTTGATATTTTATTTCTCTTCAGTCGGGCTTGTGTTTAACAGATGTTTCTTTTCGTAGGTTCCCTCCCTCGGTGCGAGCTGTCGACAGAGGACTTCGACATTATTTGCGTTATTTATCAACTGCCTCAGAAGAAAAGATCATATCACAGGCTCATTCGGAAAAACATACACTTCATCACTCACGAATTAATGGCGTCCCAAGGTAATAGGACCGAAGCCCACACTCTTTTAAACTGAACTCCCTATACTTGTATTAATTCCTCACTCGTTTCTTTGCAGATAACTTCAAGAAGAAGCTGCCAGTACGCCCTGACTTCAAAACAATTCAGAAAATGATGGCCGAAGCAAGGGCGCTGAAGGCCTCCTCCTCTTCATATAAAAAGCAAATGGAAGAGCTGGTGGAGGCTAGTAAGAGACTTCAGCCTCCGACGGAGGAGGAGGTTCAGGAGGATCCAGAGGCCGACCTTCAAAGGAAGGGCAAGAAAAGTGCTGTACCTCCCAGACGCCCCACTGTGGCGAGGCCACCCCCAGTTATGCGGCAGACAACTATTCCCACGGGGGTGGCCCTCCCAGAGAGAAATCCCACTGCTACGGAGCCTGTTGCTGCCCCGGACGCGGCGCCCCTCGCGGCTGTACCTATCGAACATGTTCCGGGGCAGCAGAGGAGAAAAAGGGCTCGCTCCAGCAAAGAGGTTGATTTCCTCGGCTCCAGTTCCGAAGAGCCGGTAAGGGAGGTGCTGGAGGCTCTCCCTCCAGAAACAGCTGCGGTAGCGGTGGTCCACGGCAAGTATTGGACCGAAGAGTGGAGGGAACACACCGCCTCCTGTACTGCTGAAGACTTGGTGGCGGCGAACAGCGCCTGCGTGGCCCGGGCACTAAGTACGAGTATCCAACTCGAGGGCTTGGTGAAGGATCTAAACTCCAAGAGGGAGGACCTCGCTAAGCGCCTCGAGGAGGCAATGCATTACGGGGACGCTGTGCGAGCTGCCCAGGCCAAAGCTGCCAAGGCAGAGGAGGAAAAGAGAGCTGCTGAGGTCCAGCTCGCTGCTTCGCAGGCGGAGGTGGAGCGGCTGAAAAAGGAGCTCTATGAGGTGGAATGCCAGGTGGCTGTGGTGACTCGGCGGCTTGACCACGCTAATGAGCACCACAAGCTTGCCACCGATGCCCTAGAGGCCTCCAACAGAGAAAAAGCGGAGCTGAAGCAGCATGCAGAGGCCCAGTCAGTGGAGATTGCCTCTCTGAGGGAGGAGTTAAAGTCTGCGGGGGAGGTGGCGGTTCAAAATTTTATTGATCACTTCGAGGACCATCCCCTTTATGACGACTTTGCCAACTTCTGGGCCTCGTGGAGTGCCCAAAGCCTATTGGGTCGGCTGAAGGAGGTGCATCCCACACTGGACATCTCTCAACTAGAGGCAGAGTTCGGGGGACCCACTGGAGGTCGGCCTGATAGATTCTTGTGTTGCCCCTTTCTTTCCAACAAGTTACTCGTCTTCTTTTTGTATGGCTGGCTCTATCGTTTTGGTAGAGGAAACTACCCAGAAAATCCCATCCCGTCTGGTTGCTGTCTTTTCTCTTTTGGTAGAACATTGTCGCTCGGAAATTTTTCAATTTTCGGTGACCTTTAGGTATGTGGTATAACATGGTTAACGTAGCGTTTCCCACAGACGGCGCCAATCTGTTGACCTCCTTCTCGCTCTCCAACAGGTTCCCTAGCCTCGAGTCCTCGATACCTGCGCATGTAGCACCCCGTCAAGAGGCAAAGGCGGCCGAACAAGAAAAATGTCCGGCGACCGTTTGCACTCCGACGGTCCAGTCAACGGCCGGACGGAAATAAATATATAGAGTGCAATAATATGGCGATGGGGGTTTGGCTAGGAATGTAGAACATACCTTGATTGTGTGAGTTGAACCCATATATATAGAGAAATGGATGTGAAGCGGGCCAAACGGGTTAGTGGGCCCAAGTCTGAGCCTAATACGAGGTGAGCAAAATAATAGGCGCCTCGACAGGCGCTTCGGCTAGACTTCTAGGGCCTCGGCTGCGCCTCGGTTGGCCTTCTCAGAGCCTCGGCTTTGGGGCCCAACACTAATGGGCCTAGCTCGGGTCCAATAAGATGACCCAATATGGAGTGATAATTCATAGGCGTAACAGTAGAAATGGATGTGAAGCGGGCCAAACGGGTTAGTGGGCCTAAGTCTGAGCCTAATACGAGGTGAGCAAAATAATAGGCGCCTCGACAGGCGCTTCGGCTAGACTTCTAGGGCCTCGGCTGCGCCTCGGTTGGCCTTCTCAGAGCCTCGGCTTTGGGGCCCAACACTAATGGGCCTAGCTCGGGTCCAATAAGATGACCCAATATGGAGTGATAATTCATAGGCGTAACA
>NC_036251.1:13670773-13733737 GCF_002742605.1 Olea europaea var. sylvestris
AGGCAGACTCTGAACTGAACGTAGATAGTTGTTATGTAGAGGCGTGATGACCTTTCTGAACATAAGCGGGGCTATAATGCAGTAATTCGTACAACAAGGCTTCTCATGAAGTGGTGAACAAATATCTAGCTGGTGACCCGTGATAGTGAAGGGTGAGGGATAATCATCTCACGAAGTTAGGAATAAGCATCTGGCGAAGCGGGGAATGGACATCCCGCGAATCACTCTCAAACTATCGGAGTCTTATAAGCAGCCTCGGACAAACGAGGTCTTATAACTAAGCTCAACGATAGTGAGAAGTGAGGAAAAGACATCTCGCGAAGCCAGGGATGAACATCTGGCGAACTATCGGAGTCTTATAAGTTGGCCTCGAATAGACGAGGACTTAGAGCTAAGCTCGGCAATAGTGAGGCGAGGAATAAGCATCCCGTGAAGCCAGGGATAAACATCTGGCGAGGTGAGGAATAAGCATCCCGCAAATAAGGCCAAGAAAGGCTCCTTTTGCAAGGGCAAACACGTCTGACGATTTGCCTTTTCCTTTTTTCAAGGACCGAGGACTCCAAAATATATCACCTGTTGCTTTATTCAAGGAGCGAGGTACTCTAAGATATGTTACCTTTGATAATAAGATATTCACAAGCTAAGGCTCGTCTTCAATAAGAAAACCACAAGTTCGGCTCGACTTGTCTCCAATGATAAGGAATTCATGAGCTAGGGCTCGTCTTGAGCAATTGCGATGATGTTTCAAAGATGCGAGGTCTTAGAACTTGCCTCGAGTAATAGAGATGATAGTCAAATGTGCCTTAAATAAGAGAAATCCCATGTCGATATATTTTTGAACACTTGGTGTGCTTATGACCTTTGTATAAGTTGTTGTTGATGTTTATTTGTAGCCTTCAAGTTATTTGAAACAATTGTGGCAACTCAGGTAGAAGGAAAAGAATCCAGAAGATGTGCCGAACTTGAAGAAAATAACTCACCAAATATTGTCCCATGTAAAGAAAAGCAGATTTAGGCCCAATCAAAGCCCAGTAGTAGCAATTGTACCATGGAAAATAAATCTAGGAGTTAGTTTAGAATAATATCCAATATACCCAATTAAATCAGTTGACTCAAATAAAAGTAGCAGGCCCAATCAATGAAATAATAAATAGTAATCCACCAAAAAGCTTATAGATAGAAGCTAAAATATCTGACAAGAACCCAAAGCGAACAGCCTACTTTCAGAAAAGTTCATAGATTTAGGTGAGAATATATGTTGTACCAACCCAAGAAAAAGAACCAAGAAATTGACGTATCTAGTTGAGCCTAATCTTTAAGACAAAAGGAGGCTATGAGGCCCAATAAAATAAATTTGCTGGTCCAATCAAGTTCAAAAATTTAAGCCCATTAAATCTCTGTAGACCATAAATTAGTTGGGACAGATGTGCTAAAAAGGTCCATTTAAAAGAATAAGGTTTTGGTCACTTTAAATCAAAAGATTAACATGGGCCCAATTTTACATAAACAGTTGCCCAATCTACTAAGCCCATCAACTAGCAATTAATTCTTCCAAGAGGCCCAATAACTAACCAATATATAATCATTATGTCTTCCACAACCTGTTAATTGACAAGTACCAATTAGGCCGAAAAGTCAGTTTCTCTTTCCCACAAAGTAGCTGGCGTGAACCATTTGCAAAGTAATCATCATCAGACTTGTCTCCATCACCATTAATGTGCACACAACTAGACTCGAGCTCTAGCCAAGGACCTTGCTGTGAAGATTTTCCGGTGGGTTGCGGGTGGCAGCTACTTAAATAATGGTGGTCGTCGGAGGTCATGGAGGTTTCAATAATAGTTGAGACAGTAGACAAAAGTCGAAGCTGGACATTCTCGTCCTTGGTGATGCCGGTGGTTACCTCCAAAGTGGTCACCGGAGCTTGCAACATTAATTGGAACAAGCTGTACTTATCTTTTCATTTTTCAGTTACTTTTCATTTGCACTGGAGCTCCCATCTTTTCCTGTAACCAAATATTTGAAAGAAGTAAAATGGCAGGTAAAACCATTATCATTGAGAGTCAGTTGTTGCAAGAGAGGTTTTTTTAATTCAAATTTGGAGAGAAATAATGGCTTCCCTTTTTCCTTGGATTTATGCTTGGAGATGCTATCAAATATTTTTAATTTTATCAACACAAATGGCTGCCTTCTTCCCCTGCATTCTTGTGGTTGAATTCTTCAATTTGATGTTGAAAATTTCCTTTCAAGATCTGCCTTCATTTTTCCCATGAGTAGATTCTTGTGTTGCCCCTTTCTTTCCAACAAGTTACTCGTCTTCTTTTTGTATGGCTGGCTCTATCGTTTTGGTAGAGGAAACTACCCAGAAAATCCCATCCCGTCTGGTTGCTGTCTTTTATCTTTTGGTAGAACATTGTCGCTCGGAAATTTTTCAATTTTCGGTGACCTTTAGGTATGTGGTATAACATGGTTAACATAGCGTTTCCCACAGACGGCGCCAATCTGTTGACCTCCAAAAATGGCTCCAACAGGTTCCCTAGCCTCGAGTCCTCGATACCTGCGCAAGTAGCACCCCGTCAAGAGGCAAAGGCGGCCGAACAAGAAAAATGTCCGGCAACCGTTTGCACTCCGACGGTCCAGTCAACGGCCGGACGGAAATAAATATATAGAGTGCAATAATATGGCGATGGGGGTTTGGCTAGGAATGTAGAACATACCTTGATTGTGTGAGTTGAACCCATATATATAGAGAAATGGATGTGAAGCGGGCCAAACGGGTTAGTGGGCCCAAGTCTGAGCCTAATACGAGGTGAGCAAAATAATAGGCGCCTCGACAGGCGCTTCGGCTAGACTTCTAGGGCCTCGGCTGCGCCTCGGTTGGCCTTCTCAGAGCCTCGGCTTTGGGGCCCAACACTAATGGGCCTAGCTCGGGTCCAATAAGATGACCCAATATGGAGTGATAATTCATAGGCGTAACATCATAGATTCCATTAAGAGTAAGGAGAATGAGATTAGGGTTGAAAAAGAATATAAGAGGAGTGGTGAGTTACGTATGATGAGGAGTAGAATGAAGTTTAAGCAAATGAATTTAGGTAAAGCTCAATATAATAGTGATTCGAGTAGTGACTCGAGTGATGAGGGTGGTAATCAGAATGGGTAAGGGACGAGAAAAGCCTAGTGTTAGACAGTGTTACAGCTGTGGTAGATTTGGATACATTATTAGGGACTGTCTTAAGAAGAATGATAAGCAGATGGGTAAGATAAGAGGTGAGGCGAATGTAATGATAGTGTCGGGTGATGACCCTAGTGAGGTTTATTGAGAGTAGACCTAGTTGTTGCATATACATCTTTGTGTAATCCTTTCTGCATACGTGTAATTGTTTGATTCTGTTGCATAATTATATGTTTCATTTCAATGTGCTTGATATGTGCATTTACATAAACTTGAGAGTGATTTAATTACTTCGTGTAATTGTTCGCACACATAGTGAGTTGGGATGCATTAGCATTAAGTGTGTTGTGTGTCATTAGTAAGGTAGAGCATAGATGTCTAGGGGTACATGGTGATTTGTATCGGGGATGTGGAGTGGTAATTAAATGTTGGAATCTTTTATCTGTAAAGACCATATGCAGGTAGAGTTTGGTTAGGTGGAGACCCATTATCCATTTAGATTTGGAAAAATGATGTGGTGATAGAGGATTATCTTTAATGACTTAGGATCTATTGTGATTTACCAATTAGACACGAGTTGAGTGATCTATCTAATGAGTATGGTGGGTTATGATGGGAGATATGTATTCTTGAGGTGTAAGCAACGCTAAATGGGATAGGATAAGTGTGGTGAAATTTTTTCGTGGGGTCATTTATGCATTTCTTGATTTGTTTTAACTGATCGTTTGATTGATTAACTTTGTGTTAATTTGTTGTTCTATGTGAATGTGATTTTTGAAAGATCTGTAGGTAATTCTATGTCATATCTTTATCACATAATTATTTACTCTTGATTGTTCACTGTGATTATTTGCTTCTACTTGGGTATTTGTTTGTGATCTTAGCCTTAGTAAGTACATGGAGCATGTATGGTGTGTTTCGAGTTCGAAACACGAGATAAGGTCTGTGATTTTAATTTTATTGGTTAACTTGATTATACAAGTACTAACTATGTGTTTTGATTGCTTGTAGCCTTATTGGGCATCAATGTGCAGATTTTTTGGGTTTTGATACTTTATAAATATTGGACAATGATGTTAAATAGTTTGGATTGTATCTTATAGGCCTCAATCGATGATTGAAATAACTATCAACAAAATCAATTAAAAGGTTCAACCCAAAAGCAAGTGGGTCATTTATAGCAACTTAATTAATGTTGCATTGGCCCAAAGTCTACTTCTTGGATGGCTCTTATGTTGTTGGCCCATTTAGTATGACCTAGCCTATATATATATATCTTTTGTTGTTAAACAAAAAAAAAAAAAATCATGACTTTGCAAAGGAAAAAACCGTGGTTGCTAAATTTGATATCCTCTCTTTTCGCTTGAGTATAACCATATTCTTCCATTATTTTTCCTATTCTTTGTAACTTGCAAACTCATCACCATAACTTGTCTAATTGGGTACAAATGCAGAGCAACCAAAGTAGTGGTGGATTGAGTTTTTGGTTGATTGTGTTTGATTTGGGAAAAGATACCACAAACTGAGCTCGGAATCTACCAATTGAAGATCATTTCAGCTACATACCCCATCTCTTTCAATATAGGTGACCATACTGGGATTCACCGTTGTTACCATTATGCTCCAAAGCATTCCTAACAACAACATTGCCACTAATATCATCCAGTGACGTTTTAGCTCCCACAACACCGTCTTCACTATTAATAACATGAGGTACATCACCATTGGTCTTCGTTTACATTGTTGCTATTTTTCGCATCATTATTTCCAATAGCATTTTTTTCCTTTCCCACCACTTTGAGGCAAGTCTAATACAACAACCCCATCACTATTGTTCTCATTCAATGATGCGTTGAATCCCACAAAGACCCCAATATCACCAGTGAAATCATCTTTGTGGCAAATTCATTCACATGCTACCATTTCAGCTGATTTCATTTTTCTTTTAATTGTTTCTAATACCACCTTGTCCATTTTCACGCACTTTTGTAAGTTAAATTCAACAACCCCATCATAATTGTTACCGTTGCTCATACATTGTCCCCAGTAAGAACACCATTGTTATTCTCAAGTTCAACGACATAGATGTTCTCTTCAATCTATGGTTCTGCTACAACACCAGCAAGCAAAGACAATTGATCTCTATATATATATCATTTGGAACACATTTCCGCAACTCGGTCCAACCTCAAACTGTTGTGAGCGGATTGTATGTCTCGCAAAAGTATTATGATGCAAAGTGCAGTTTGACTGTTCAGGGTAATGTACCACTTCAAGTCCTAATGATCTAGTAGGTCCATCGGAGGTAGATTCATCATAAACTTTGAATTTCAAACTCAATGAATACATCGACGTTGACCTTTAGACGATCTTTCAACTCCTTCACTACTTTGAATGACGTTGTCCTTGTACCACCCCACTTCCATTCATCATTTAAGAAGAGAAACTGTTCACTATGTGAGATCGTGAATATGAATTTGCCTGTCATTTCAATAACACAAAAGAATCGAACAATAGCTTATGCATTCATCAATTAATCTTCTTGTAACACTACATGTTCTCCCTACGTGATCATCGTACATAATCATGTTGCTTGACTTAATATTTAATTCTTAATTCATAAATTTAGAGTCATCATGACTAATCATTTTTTTTGCAGAATGCACTTGAGACGTCCTAGACGATTGACGTTGCCATTAATTTGATTATGATATACTTATTGATAAGTACATTTTGTGCACTAATCTAGGCTATATTACTAAGTTTTTATGTCGTGAAAGTATTGAATTTTACTAAACTTGAATTAATTTTATTTGTTTTAGTGTTGGGTCTGTTTCTAAACAATTGGAAAAGAAAGAATGATCAATCGACCATTAGATGGAACGTTTAGGTATCAAATTCCACACTTTAAAATTTGAAGGACATGAACTAAATTAAAGAAGACACTGGTTGCACAATTAATTGGACACAAGGATTGAATTGCATTATTTTAAAAGAATTAAGGACTTGGAAGAAAAAATGCATTAATGGCCTCAACTAGAATTCGGAAGTGGATTGAAATTCTAAATAATTGGATTACTTCTGGGATTTGAAAGAAGCAACAGTTTGGACAATTGAAGAGGAGGGGAAGCTGCTGGCTGAAAGGAAGAAAAGAAGTAGATCTCTTTGGGGCTTCTCATTGGACAAAATATCTAGTGTTTATTGGAATTAAAAGACGGAAGAGAATCACAAGACGAACATGCAGAAGCTATAGAAAATAATCTAGAATTTTGGTGTGAAATAATCTTCGATCGTTGTGTGAAAATTAGGAATTTAATCACATTCCTGTCAATTTACTGGTGATGTCTTTTAACTTTTATTTGTTTAATTATGAAAAAATGAGTAGCTAAACAATTCTAATGCTAAGATACTCGGAAAAATCTTGTATCATAAACCTTTAACTTTTAATTTCATTTCTTTTTAAAATTCAATACATGTTCTCAATTCTTGAATTGTTTTCATGGATTTATTGTTTCTATTATTATATGCGCACTGAGTTTTGTGGCTTGATTTACTTTCGAAAGATTTAAAATAAGTTAACTTACTGACAATTGTCGTAGAGCTCGATCGGGGATAGAAATATATTGCTGTACTCTACTTGATCTTTAAGTATTCATAAATTCTTAATGTGTTTTTGTATGTTAACATCCATCATAGAAATATGGTTGGGTCACATGAGAGGATATATTTAATTCTATTGGAGAGAAATTATTAAACAATTCAGAAATATTGATTTTTATATTTAAATTGTGTTGTCAATAAGGAGATTTAGGATCTAGCAAACTTTTCATCATCATATTTTCATAAAACTTGCATTAATCATAATCTTGCATTGATTTTAGTTAACTTAGGTCTTACATTCATAGGAATATTAGTCGATCAAAATTTAGTTATAGAAAAATCACAAGTTTCCATTATTTTGATTAAGACTAGTTAATTCAAACTTGAAGTAGTATAATCTTTGTAAGTATGATACTTGAATCAAAATCCATTTTACCATTTGTAGTATTTCAAATGAACAAATAATATCGTAACAAGATTTTGGTGCCATTTTTGGGGATTGTAATTGAGTTTAATTTACCTTAACACTAATTTGAACATATTTTTTTTATTTAAATTTATTTGATTTCTATCAATTTATTTCAGTGCAACTATTGTCTCTCTTTCAGACCTTTTTATGCAAAGTTCGGGAACCGATGAACTAATACCAACTAACCTAAACATCAAAAGCTCATTTCACCATAGGCCAAAAAAAAAAAAATGTAGTTGGCCAACGAACATAATAATTTAGTAATTCAAGTGAAGGGTCAATAAAGGGAATATGGTAGTTGGAGACTTTATGACCCCACAAATTATTCAAAGTCAGTCTAGCATATTAGTAACATTTTATATCGTCAAATTATTGAATTTTATTTAACTTGAATTAAGTTTCTATTGTTTGTGTTGAACCCGTTTTGAAACAATTGAAATGAAAGAATGATGAAATTGAATGAAATCTGCAATTTTGTGGATCAAAGTCAACACCTAAGAAATTGAATGATTGTACAATTAATTGAATTCAAGGATTAAAGTGTACTACTTGGAAGAATTGAAGCCTTAAGGTAAATAATGCATTGGAATTGGAATGGGCCTCAACTTGGACTTGGACTTGGAATTGGAAGTGGGACGAAAGTTTAAAGATTTCAATTAGCATTTGGACTTCTAATTGGACAAAAACATAGGGCGGGTGGAGGAGAAAAAAGTAAAAATTACCTAAAACCCTACATCTTAAGTATACTATTTGAAAATAAGGGGGATTAATTTTATATTCAAAAATCAGGTAATAAATAAGAATTATTAAATTAACTAATACAATATTAATGTGAAAAATATCTAATCAAATCTTTTTACCTACCTTTACCTCCTTCCATCCTAGGGCTGAGCAAAACTCACGAACCGAATCAAACCGAACTGTACTTAATCGAACCAAGCGGTTCTTCTTAAATTAATACCTGAACGAGTATGTAAATTGAGAACCGACGAATTCGGTTCGGTTCTCAATTCTATATCAAGAATCGAAAAATCGAATAAGAACTGAATCTCTTTAATTTTTAATTTATTTATTTTAAATAAGCTAAATTATTTTTTTTTGAAATAAATTTGCTAACTAATTAATTGAGCTCAAATTCAAAAATATGATTTTCCTATTTTTAATTTTCAGTTCAAGCTCAACTAAATTAAATTGACCTAAATTTTATCCAAATCTGTCAGTCTAACATAGTGCCTTTTTACCATTCTAGATAAATCAAATTAAAGCTTGACAGCACCACTTTTAATTATTATGAGCATGCTATCTTCCTTTTCTCGTAATTTTAACAATTAAATATATGAAGAACTCAGGAAAGAAAGACGCGAAAGACACATAAAATTGAATTTATTTTGTAAGAGTTAAGATTGAACATGTCAATAGTTGAATTAATGTAGTTTTGTAAATATTAAAAAATTAATTATAGTATAGAACCTGGAAACCGAATGGAATCGAACGGAACCGAATTGAACCGAACGAAATAGAATCCGAACGGTTTCATAATTAAATTTGGACCCGACAATTTTACTTACTAAATATCCAAAAATTTTGGATCTGGTTCGATTCTCATTAGAACCCAACCAAATCGGACCATACCTAGCCCTATTTTATCCTACCAACTTTCTTAGATCCTAATCATTTTCTCCTATCTCTTCTATATCTCTTCATTTTCTCTCTATATCTCTCCATTCTCTCTTTACCATGTACCACCATCGGAGCACCGTCAGTGCTAGGCTTAAGATGCCTCTGATCCGCGAGTATCAGAGGAAAAAATAAAGAAGCGCCAACACGTGATCTGCAATCTTCAATTTGAATGAAAAGGGGAAGAGGTGCCTTGCGCAGTGCTGCACGCAACACGTAAAACAAATGTGTAGTGAGTATATTAAACATATCACACATTTTACCCTTATATTTACAATAATTTTATTTGCTGATTATCAATTTCTAAGTTGCGATGTAACAACTTTGTATTCAAAATGCTAAAAAAGGGTCAAGTACTACCAAAAAATCTGAATTTATGTTCTTAAGTTGTGGATTATATAGATCTGTCACAACCTTTTAAACTTGAAACTTAAATGTTGAATTAATCCTAATTAGTATTTAAAAGCTCAATTATATAGCTGGCTAAAAGAAATTTTAGCATTGAACAAATTTTCTTTTCGATTTTTTTTTGTTTTGAGAAGTGTTAGGGTACTTTTAAAAATGGTCTCGTCAAACAATTGAAATTCCACTTTGACTTATTTGTTTGTTAATATTATAATAATAGCCTATTGAGTGATAAAAGATAAAAATATCCATAAGTACATTATACAATTACAAAAGATGATTTTGTGTAAAAGACATTACTACCCTTTAGTTAACAATTAAAAACCCAAATACTTTCCATTTAAAAACATCAAAATCAGCAAACTTTTCTTATTTGTTTACTCCAGCACAGATAAAAAAACTCTCATCTTTCATCTGCTTCAATCTCAAAAATTGAAAAATTTATCGAATGTGGTAGCCGAAATTTTTTAATATCAATCTCATCAAATCGGTAAGTAAATACGCACATTTAATTTTATTTTCGTTAAATTATTGTACATTTTAATCGATAAAATTTATTTCAACATATAATATTAATGTAGATAATCTTTTAATAGATCTATGCAAATTTTAAGCATTTGACGAGGAAGAATTTATCTGCATATACGAAAAAATTCATCTGCATGTTTGTTAGTGGTTGTAATCGGTCGAACAATCGACTTTTAATAGCAAGCTGCCCAATCAACTGTTAAGGACAGTCGATTGTCCAGTCGGCTACAGCCGGTTAACAGTCGATTGTCCAGCCGACTATTAACCGGCTAGACAGCTGGCTGTTACAATCGGTTGTTTGGCCGGCTGTTTTAAACAGCCGATTGTTTTTCGAATTTTTTTATTTTTTATTTTTTTCCTATTTTTATTGTCGTTGATATTTTTCTTACAATTAAAAATTCTGTTTTGTCTTGCAAATACGATTGTAGTCTTAGTTTGTTACTTTGGTGATTTCGAATTGGACGAAAGAGATCGATAGGTATGAAAATGTAGGAGCAATAAACGTAGTGGTATTTCAATTTTCATAACATGAAGTACATCATATGCAAAACTCTATAATGTTTTACAGAACAAGCTGAATGTCGATCTCTCTTAGTATGACATGGAACTGAAATTTAAATTCAGTGAGCAAGATATTCTGATTCCACCTATGATGATTTCTTCTGATGTCGAAGTGAATTATCTGTTTGAATTGAACAATAAGCACATGACTCTTCTTTGTGTAACTTTAGTGAGGAAGGATGTCGTTGAAAGTGAACAAGTAGACTTGGATGGAGGGGATCACAATGCTAATAATCTTTGGGATACAGTCCAGATAGCTCGTGAAGATGATACGGTTATTTCAGAGACAGTTACACACAGAATTCCTTCCGTAGTTCACGACGAGTGTGAAAATGCAAATACTTTTACAAATGAGGATTTGATCATGTTATCGCGACAGAGACATAAACGGGGTGGGACCTCAGGGGTTGAATCGAGTGGATCGTCCTCTAACTCCTCGCGTGTGGTTCTCGATACTAATGATTTATATATCGAGCAACGATTCGAAATGAAAAAAAGATTTGCAGAAAGCTGTGCACTTAATTTCACTGAAATAAAACTTTGAGTTCAAAGTGAAAAAAAAAAAAAAAAAAAAAAAAAAAAAAATAATTTACAAAAAAAAAAAAAAAAAAATAATTTACAAAAAAAAAAAAAAAAAAATAATTTACAAAAAAAAAAAAAAAAAAATAATTAAAAAAAAAAAAAAAAAAAAAAAAAAAAAAAACTAACTAGTCATTGTGGACAATCTCATGTGTAGACGACAGTTGTTGTTGGCGTTTGCAATGGCGAAGATGAACATGAATGAGTGTTTTGTAGTTTGGAAGTATATACGGGAACATACTTGTAAAGTGAGATTACGTCAAAATGATCACAGGCAAGCCCGAACTTGATTTATTGGTCGACAGATAATGCACAAGTATCAGGATTCGCGTACAATCTATAGACCATCAGACATCATCAACGACGTCCATCGAGAGTACGGAGTAGTCTTGAACTACCAAAAGGCTTGGAAGGTCAAAGAATGCGCGTTTGAGGATTTAATAGGCTCTGCAGAGGAAAGCTATGTTAAATTGGCTAGGTATTGCCATAACATGGAGAAAACTAATCTTAACTCATTATTTTTTATTGAGACGAAGGGCTCATGAGAATTGCTTCAAATTTTTCTTTATAGCTTTTGAACAATGCATTCAAGGATTTCGAAATGCTTTGCGACTCCTAATTCTAGTTAACGGTACAACACTGAAATCTAAATATCAAGACAAATTGATTATTGCTACATATCAAAATGCTAACATCCCAATTTACCCTCTTACATTCGACATAGTCGAAAGTGAAAATGATCTGTCGATGCGGTGGTTCTTTATAAAGTTGAGAGAAGTAATCGAGGAAGTTGAGGACCTTGCATTTGTAGTCGATCGGGGACCGTCTTTAATAAATGGTATCGCTGAAATATTTCTTGATGCACATCATGGGTATTGCATATACCATATACAAAGCAACTTGAAGACCAAGTATCAGGGAAAAGGTATCTTTCATTGTTTAAGAGCGCGATTGAAGCTTACGATGTCGAAAAGTATAATAAGTTCATGGTTAAACTAGAAAGTAAATCATTCGAGGCACGGGATTATCTAACGAAAATGGGGATTGAACATTGGGTGCGCTCGTATTTTCTAGGACTTCGATACAACATGATAATATCAAGCAATGTGGAGTCTCAATGCATTAGTCAAGAAGAATCGAGAATTACCCGTCCTTGCACTGATTAAGAATATCCGTACCAAGCTGCAGCAGTAGTTTCATGATCAACATGTGGAATCACATAATTACACCAGCGTGCTAGCCCCGGCGCAAAAGGAAAGGCTATTTAAGGCTGCAAAACTTGCGAGATAGTTGAATGCTGAAGCAATGGATGAATCGCACTTCTCTTTGAAATGTGCATGTAATACGACATACTGATGACATATACACTTTTAAAAAATTTCAATTGCAGACTTTTTCATGTAAGCACACAGTTGCGGTGGCTATGTATCGAGGATTTGCAATGAGAACATTGTGCTTTCATTATTACATGACTGATTATTAGAAAGCTGCGTATATTGAGACAATATTTCCTCTGTCGAACGAAGTCGAGTGGGAAGTTTCTGACCATATTCGCCCACTCAATACATTTTCGCCACCTCTCATTGAATCGTATAGTCTTGGACATCCAATTACATCTAGAATACCATCTACTGGAGAATTTTTTCGACCGCATATGTGCAACAAGTGCAAATCAGCAAGGCATACTCACCAATATTGTACAAGTCAATCCCGAACGATGGCTAGTCTGTCCTGTACAGACAAGCCCACCTGTCTAGCCATTAGAGAAACGATCATAGCCACTGGCTCTAAATTCAGCTCAAGCTATCCCTCTGTCAGACATGAGTGATCGGGGTCGTACACATATATCGTCGAGTCAGTGAATACAATCTCCACAGTAATGCAGTAATGATTCATGATCACTGAAATGTACATATGTGTATAGTCCTTCCATGACTTTTTCCCGACACTCGACGGCAGGCCAATGACCCACTCAAGCATATATTCGAGCACCGTGTACTCCTTACCCATAAGCTGAATCGACTGGTATTCAATGGTAACTGTATTGGTGTTCAGTATTATTCGATCAGGAATGTGGTACGATTGTGGATATCTCTCAACTCGATCGTGCAACAAGTCCATGGCCAAGTCGATGTGCTACATCAAGGAAAAAAAAAGAGAAAGTTACTTCATTTAATAAACCAAACCAAACCAAACATAATGTACAAAAAAAATTAACTATATCACTACTTACATTGTTGTCGAGAAAAGCCCCATAAGTGGTAATATCATGTAACCACTTGTACATGTCTAATATCATCCTTCACGGCTGGCTCTAAAAAAAATAGAGAAAATTTTAAACGAAGCACATGGAAGTTATCATAGTATACTAAAATCATACAATACTTATTGAGCAATATTTTTCATCACTCAGTCTCGAATGCTTTCCATTTGGTATGGTTGACCTCCCGAAATAGATTAGGGTATGTTCCATCGACGACCCTCCTTCCTTTCGTCTCATCCGTGAAGAGAGAGACGATGTACTATGACGACACTCTCGGCCTCTTTGCCTATCCCTAGCCTCGACATGTTAACAACACATTTTTCGCATCAGTCATGGCGGTTGTCCTCCCTTTGTCCACTTCAAGGATCGCCACCTCCTCCACCCCGATAACTGCCACCTTCTCCATACTTTCCTCCTCCTCTATCCCCGTCACCACTCATTTCTCCATCACCGCGGTGGTCCCCAACAGAGTCAACTGCTCCCGTTCCATGGACTGTAAAAAGGATTCCAATGCATCCTTCGACCATAATTGCGGTGACCTCCCGCTCTATCACCCTCTCGATCACTCCCAATCACCATCTCCTCGTCCCATCATCTGTCGGCTATATCACCTTGGAGTGCTACAATCTTATCCTGAAGGTCCACACAATGGCCACGAAGCACTCTAATATCATTGGCTATATCTTCGACCCTCCTTACCAACTAGCATCCCAGATCAATGACCTTCTCCATCATTTCTCAACGTAGCATGCCGACCTCTTCTACTATAACTCCTATCATCCTTCGATGCAATGCACTGATCACCTGCACCATAAATCAAATCAGGCAGGCATACAGATCATCAGAAAAATAGCCCTGACTATGTGTGGAAAATCCACGATGGAGGTCTCTAGACTGAGAAGGAGGTGATGTTCGAAGCGAAGATAATGCCCGATCAACTAGATCGTGATCTTGTACAAACAACGTTACAAATTATTAACTTAATCAATAATTGCTAAATTATATAAAATAGTAATCAATAATTCACTTACCCAATTTCGGTCGTGGATCGAATCAGACATCTGATCGTCTTGTACACTCATATTTGCAACAAATACAATTATTATATATAAATTCAGTACAAAAAATATTTGAATGTTAATTATGTTAAAACATTTTACCTGCATTGCCAGGGGCAATCTATAGGTATCATACTTACGCATGGTCCCCTTCGACTTCGAGTGCGATCTGGTGAAGACACGCACGGTGTCTTCATAACATCTCCGACCCCACAAATAATTGTTGAAGTCATCGATGTCGTTGACAATCTCTAGATGGAAGAGGTCGATCGCGATCTTCTTGTGGTGACACCATAAGATGCTCTTGAGGATGTAGACTAGATCGAGCTTTAGTCTGTCTAATATCTGGTCACACCCCCTGATTGAGCAGATCAGCTGCGGTAGAAGCATTGTCCCCTGCCCATGAAAGTACATGTCATATAGTCTATTGCTTCTCTGAGCTGTTTCATTGCCCGTAATCTTCAGTCCAATGATCGGGGCAAACTCGAACATGGAGAAACTGACGACTTTTCTCCCGAGGTCGAGATGGAGGGCATCGCCGTCGACTGGACTCAGCAATCGACATAGAAGTGCATTAATAATCTGACTCGAGTATTGCACATTTCTCAACTGGCAAAAGGGCCACAGAAAGGACTGGCACAGCATATCAGCATGCTAATCATCGAGCAGCTTCATCACAGTGGTGAAACTGTCTGGCATCTATCTTAACTCTGCGTTGAGATGATAATCATTCCTGCAAAAATTCAAGATGTTAGAACATAGTGCAAGAGATAATGGAATGAAGCATAATAACACAAAATTAAGCGAACAGAATCGTAATTACAATACACAAGACGCGGATGCATTTTAAAATTAAAATTAACAATTATTCTAATTAAATAAAGAATATGAAATTTTTATCCAATCACCAAAATTAATAATTAAAATTAAAATTAAAATGAAATATAAAATTATTCAAATTAAATAAAGAATATAAAATTTTTACCCTATTACCAAAAATTAACTAAAGAATATGAAAAATTTTCCCGATTACCAAAAATTAATAATTAAAATTAAAATCAAAATTAAAAAAAATTAAAATTAAGATGAAAATATAAAATTATTCAAATTAAATAAAGAAAATGAAATTTGTACCCTATTAACAAAAATTATTAATTCAAATTAAATTAAATGTTAAATTTAGAATTAAAAAATAAAAATGAAAATGAAAAATTACTCGAATTAAATAAATGATATTATTTTTTACCCTATTACCGAAAATTAATAATAAAAATAATATTAATATAAAAATTATAATTGCAAATTGAAATTTATTCAAATTAAATAAAGAATATGAAATTTATATGCTATTACCAAAAATTAAAATAGAAAAAAAATTAAAATTAAAATGGAAATATAAAATTTATTTTAATTTGACAAAGAAAAAATATTATTTAATTTAAAATTGGAAATATTAAATGATTTAGAGTAATGTAAATTTTTTTATAAAAAATGACAAAAAAAGGTAACAGTCGGCCCACCTAATAGTCGTGGGCTGAACAGTCAGTCCACGACTATTAATAGCATGTTCTGACCCCAAAGTATAAATCAACTGTTAATAGTCAGTTTTGCCGATTGTTAGATGCAGACTCTTCTTTAATAGCTGGTTTTGCCAACTATTAGATGCCGGTTGTCAACAGTCGACCTCTTCTTCTCACCGGATTCCTCCATTTCCAACAAGATAAACTCCTCCCCACCCACCAAACCACATCCAACTCTTCACTTATACTCAACAACTACCCTATATAACACCAACAACACATTGAAAACACTTAAATTTAACATTCACGCCATAAATAATATTCCAAACCATAATCTCAATTAAAACTCCACCCAAGCCTAACCTTTATCAGAAGAAGTTCACCGGCAACCATGTAGAATCTCAAATTTCTTAGTTAATTCACATATATTTTATTTGTAATTTAATAGGAATGCAATGTTTGGTTAAGTCCTTATGCAAGTTAATTGGTTATCCCTATAGTCGATTTGGATCTATATGGATATCTTATTAGTTGAGGGACCGAAGTGAAGATAAATATCAAATTTTATACTTTTATTAAGTGGGCCAAATAGTTAACTATTGAAGGAGCGAGAATTACGCTATCAATATTGGGCTCATTTTGAAGCTCATAATAAATGACGAATTATGGACTCAAGAAAAATTTAATTTGGATAAGTTAAACTTGAGTTATAGCCAATTAAGAAAACTACTTCGTTAATAATATTTGTTACTAATTCGGACTATATTACTATATCAATATTGGACACCTTTCATAAATGGTAAATAATTATATATATTTAGATTAAGAAAGTGATATTTTGGATAAGTTAAATTAATATAGAATCAATGGAAGAATCGAGATATAAGTGAAATTTTAATTAATTAATAGAATTACCTTGAACAGATTTTTCAGCCATCAGGAAGAGTATTGATAATTATAAAATTTAATTTAGAGGTAATTGATTAAAAATATAATCATAGCTTACAGAATTTTGATCAATGCAAATCATGTGGAATTTGAATGATAAGTTTTCTTTAATTGACTTTAATATTGGAATAAATTATGAATAATGCATGCAATTCTTTCATTTCTCACGTGTGCATGGAATTAGGCAATCATGAATGTCTCCAAATTGGACCAATTTTTGGGATGATTGAATGAAAATTTTGAATTAAAAACCCCTGCTAGCGTGATTAACTCTAACGTGTTTACACTACACCACATTTTGGTCTGCTATATATATGCCATCATAAGGCATTATGTAATACACTCATCCTACAATATATTTTCGTACTTGTCCATTCTCTATACCTCTCGAAATTCTTTTCTATAGTAAAGTAAATCTAAAGCATTCTAGTATTATACAATATTTTTACCCTTCATTCAATTTCACAAACAGCCAAGTGCTAAGACGAAATTCAAAAAAATAAGATCTCACAATTTGCTTTCGAAGTGCATATTGTACACAATTCATTACGGAAGTTGAAATGCTCGGTGTTATTAGTTGTTTTTTTTCCACATCTTTCAAATACATTATTATGTATGAATTTAATTACTTTAATTCAGAGTTCCTTCGGAAGAAATCATGATACATTTTAAGGCCCAATTTAGTCTTCACATTATTTTGCAGCGCTTGTTAGAATTATCATTTGTCATGGTATGATAATTCCCATTTTATGTTGGTAAGATAATTTATGTATAATTTCATGTTTGATTTCAATGTGGAGTAGCAAGCATCTCATTGAGTATAATTTATGATACTCATTCCCCTTTGTTTAAAAATTTCACGTAAATATTAGTATGCTGGACGGCGGTAGATGGATATACTATTGGACAAATGGGTCATCATCATAAAGTACTTTAATTTTTAGAAACAATAGAATATTTAATAATGTTTGATGAAAGATATGATTCCAAAACGTTCCGCATATTTTATTAAATTTAATTTATCTTTTGTTAAACGTTATTCAAGTTTTTCTGAATATCTCGTTATATTAATATTATTTATTTTAAGCACTTTCATAAATTCATGTTTCGTAACGCGTCGGGTTGCTAGAATTCGGGGCGTTACAGAATGGTATCAGAGCCATAGTTTTAAAATTGATTCTGTAGACTAAAAAAAAAAAGCTATAAGTATTTAATCTTTTAAGGGGAATTCATTGTTTGAGTTTTCTTGATTTGCGTATTCGTACAACTAAAAGGCTTCGTCAAAAAGATTTAAACTGTCTAAGGCGAGCTTGAGATTTAACCAGTCCACTCGTGACCCCCTCCTCACCTAGAAGCCTTCTTAGTTGCGTGTTATTCAAATCGATAAGGCGAAAAACAATGTTTTAAACCCATTTCAAAATTTAAGAAAATACTTTCATTTTAGAAATTATTATACAGAAAAAAAACATTTTACAAATTTACGAGATCCGTGGAATCCAATGTTCATCAATCTGCCACTGTTTAACATTTTTAAGGTATGCAAAGACGAAGAATATTTTATTGATAGTATCCTTTATATTTCCATGCATACTAATTAATTGCATAATCTCATGAAATTTTTTTCCTTACACATCATTTTATTCCAAAGAAGAATGTTAATTAGGCATATTATTATTTTTGTGTTGGATCGTATGATTAATAATATGATTATCATATGACTAAAAACCTTAATGCATAGCATAATATGCACAACTGACATGGCTAAGCATAGAAAGACCTATAGGAAGAGTGTAGCATAGTTGAATAGTTCTTAAGATAAATTATTTTTACTTAAAGGCAATGGCACGATGACAACAAGATCTAGCTACTCTGTTTAGAGATTTATTAAAGGCAGTGCAAGACTTGGGCAGACAGCAAGCTTAAACGGAATCTAATAATTCAACATGAAGTGCCAACGCCATTAGCTCAATTGTTGAGCAGTTTCGTCATTTTAAACCCTTTCGCAGTGGAGGAGTGGCTGAGAAGACTAGAAGGGATCTTCGAGCACACGAACTGCAACGACAGTCAAAAGGTTTCTTGTACAAAGTTCATGTTGACTAACAATGCTTGGCATTGGTGGGATTCGAAACACGTACTAAGACTGTAGAACAACTGCGTAATCTCACATGGAATCAATTCAAGGAGTCATTGATGGGTAAATATTTTCCCTAGCCATTGAGGGATCAAAAGGAGGTAGAATTTCTCCAACTCAAGCAAGGGAGTTTGCAACTTGGGGAGTATGAAAGAAAATTTGAACAGCTTTCTAGATACGCTCCGCACATGGTAAACACTGAGCTAACGAAGGCTAAAAGGTTTGAAATGGGGTTAAAGCCAAAGATTGAGGGAATCATGGCAACCCAGTAGTATACTACTTATGCACAAGTTGTACATTGAGCACAATCAATTTCTAATGGTTTAGGATTGGAAAGGAAACCTCAATCCAGCATCGAGCCTTTTGTAAAGAGAAAGTGGCAAGGTCATGACAAAGAAAAAGGCAGGAATCAGAATAAGAAAGTAAAGATTTTGTCATAATCAATCAAATTTTTTCCTCAATGCTCTAATTGCAACAAGTGACACTTAGGGGAATGTCTTCAAGGAAAGGGAGTATGCTACATTTGTTGTAAAAAGTGGTCATTTCCTTAGAGAATGTCTAGACAAAAATAAAAAAGGCGACCAACTTAAGAAGGAAAAGGCTAGAGTATTTGCTTTGACGGATGAAAATGAGGATCAGAACACAGACGTAATAATAGGTATGTTACCAGTATTCGACATACCCGCTATTGTTCTTATGGATTCTGGATCGACTCATTCATTTATTTCTACAGTTTTTATGGATAAGATTGGGAATGAATGCGTAAAAATGAATAACATTCTAGAAGTTAGTACACCCTCAGGCGAAGTCATTAATACTGATCAAATGGTTAAAGGTGTTAAGTTAGAGATTGAAGGAAAATTACCAAAGGCGGATTTGTACATCTTGGGAATGAAAGACTTTGATGTAATTTTAGGTATGGACTAGTTGGGTAGAAATTATGCAACTATCGTATGCCATAAGAATGAAGTTTTATTTCAAAAACCTAGAAAGAAAAATTTTGATTCCTTGAAACAAGAATTGGGACTCTACCCCAATTGGTATCTGCAATGAAAGTAGAAAAGATGTTGAGAAAGGATACGTGTCAAGGATTTTTATTGAATATGAATAGTAAACCCCAGTCCGAAAGAAAAATAGAAGATGTACCCGTGGTTAATGAATTCGCAGATGTTTTTCCTGAAGATTTACCTGGTATATCGCCTGATAGGCAAGTACAGTTCACAATTGACTTGGCCTATAGGGCAACACCAATATCTAAGGCTCCTTATAGGATGACACCAAAAAAATTATAGGAGGAAGATACAACTATAAGAATTATTGGATAAGGGTTTCTCCTATCCAGTGTATCACCACGTCAGTATTGTTTGTTAAAAAGGAAGATAGGTCAATGAGTATGTGTATTGATTATAGAGATATTAAGCATTTGGCTATAAAGAACAAATATCCACTCCCAAGAATAGAGGATCTGTTTAATCATTGAAGGTTGCAAAGGTATTCTCTAAAATTGATTTGAGATCAGGTTATCACCAACTCAAGATAAAGGATTGTGATATTCCCAAAACAACATTTAGAACACGGTACGGGCACTATGAGTTCATAGTGATGCCTTTTGCGTTAAACAACGCACCAGCTATGTTTATGGACTTAATGAACCGGGTATTTCATGCATACCTAGATTAATTTGTCATAGTCTTCATCGATGATATATTGTTATACTCAAAGGATAAGCAGCAACATGAAGAACAGTTAAAAGTGTTATTGAACACTCTTCAAAAGGCGAAGTTGTACGCCAAATTTTAAAAAAAAAAGTGAATTCTGGCTAGATCGTATTGACTTCCTTGATCATGTGGTTACTGCGTAAGGAATTGAGGTAGACCCAACTAAAGTTGAAGCTGTAACAAATTGGGCTACACCGACCAATGTAGGTGAAGTTCGTAGTTTTTAGGTTTGGTTGGTTATTATCAGAAATTTATTGAAGGATTCTCTAAGATGCTGGTCCACTGACACATTTGACTTGAAAGGGAGTGAAGTTCCAATGATCAGATAAGTGTGAAAGTAGTTTTCAAGAACTAAAACAAAGATTAGTTTCAGCGCCAGTACTGACTATACCAGAAGGTTCGAAAGGATATGTTATATACACTGATGCTTCTAAACAAGGTTTGGGATGCATGTTGATGCAATATGGAAAGGTTGTAGCATACGCCTCTAGACAGTTGAAACCATACGAACAGAATTACCCAATGCATGACTTAAAACCCGCAGCAGTAGTTCACGCATTAAAAATATGGCGTCACTATCTCTATGACGGTAAATATGAGATATACACCGATCACAAAAGTTTCAAATACCTCTTTACTAAAAAAAAGTTAAATATGAGACAAAGAAGATGGCTAGAGTTGGTTAAAGACTATAACTGTACCATTCTTTACCACCCAGGTAAAGCCAATGTAGTAGCTGATGCTTTGAATAGAAAGACAGCTGGAAAGTTGACAGTTCCAACCACTCAAAAATAGTTAGTTAAGGAATTTGAAAATTTGAGGCTAGTTATGGTTGCACCTTCTGTACAGAAAACAGCTATTGTTGCAGCTCTAATGATTCAACCCACTCTTAGAGAACGGATTACAGAAGCCCAGAAGAATAACCTATTTTTGAGTAAAGTCATGGCTGGAGTTGGGACAGATAAGTAAAGAGGATTTGCAATAACTGATGATAAGGTACTTATGTATAAAGGTAGAATATGTGTTCCTAAAGATGAGGGATTAAGGAAAGAAATTCTCAAAGAAACACAATCCACTGCTTATATAGCACATCTAGGCAGTACAAAAATGTATTGAGACCTTTGAAATAAATTTTGGTGGAAAAATATGAAAAGAGAAATAGGACTTTTTGTAAGTAAATGTATGGTCTATCAGCAAGTAAAAGCTGAACACAGAGACCTTCAGGGTTGCTTAGACCACTAGATATACCAGAGTGAAAATGGGAACACATTGCCATAGATTTCATAGTAGGATTTTCGAGATCGGCTAAAGGGAACAATGCTATCCGAGTAATAGTGGATCGTCTTACAAAGTCAGCCCATTTTCTTCTAGTTAAGATGACATTTACCATGGAACAATATGCACAGATTTTATGTCATAGAAATAGTTAGGTTACACGGGGTTCTTGTTTCTATTATTTCAGATACAGACTCGAGATTCACGTCAAGATTTTGGAAAAGTCTATAAAATGCTATGGAAACAAAACTAAAATTTAGACAATCCGAAAGGATGATTCATATACTTGAAGATATGTTAAAATCATGTGTACTAGATCTCGATGGTAGTTGGGAATCACATTTGCCTTTAGTAGAATTTGCCTATAACAATAGTTTTCAAGCAACTGGAGGCATGGCACCTTACGAGGCGTTATATGGTAGGAAGTGCAGATCACCAATCTACTAGGATGAGGTTGGAGAAAGAAAGATTGTTGCACTTGAGATCATAGATCGAACAATACAGGCTGTGGAAAAAATTTGAGATAGAATTAAGGCTGCTCAAGATAGGCAGAAAAGCTATGCTGATGGAAGAAAAAAAGATCTCGAGTTCCAAATTGGTGACAAAGTATTTCTAAACATAGTTCCAATAAAGGGAGTGCTTAGATTTGGAAAGAAAGGAAAATTGAGACCAAGATTCATTGGACCATTCGATGTATTAGAAAGAATCGGAGATGTTGCATATAGACAGGTAAAGCCACCAGAACTTTCAGCGGTAAATAATGTTTTTCACACATCAATGTTGCGAAAATACTTACAGGATCCTAGTCATGTAATCAATCATCAAATTTTAGATGTACAACATGATTTAACCTATGAAGAAATGCCATTGAGAATGCTAGAAAAAAAGATTCATGTACTGAGAAATAGAGAAATTCCTTTAATCAAGGTCCTATGGCATAACCATGGAGTGGAAAAAGCAACTTGGGAAAAGGAAGATGAGATGAAAATCAAGTATTCCGAACTTTTCAACTAACCTAAGGTAAATTTCGAGAACGAAATTATTTTGAGGGTATATTGTAGAATCCCGAATTTCTTAGTTAATTTGCATATATTTTATTTGCCATTTGATAGGAATGCAATGTTTGGTTAAGTCCTTATACAAGTTAATTGGTTATCCCTATAGTCGATTTGGATCTATATGGATATCTTATTAGATGAGGGACCGAAGTGAAGATAAATATCAAATTTTATACTTTTATTAAATGGGGCAAATAATTAACTATTGAAGGAGCTAGAATTACCCTATCAATATTGGGCTCATTTTGAAGCTCGTAATAAATGGTGAATTATGGACTCAAGAGAAATTTAATTTGGATAAGTTAAACTCGAGTTATAGCCAATTAAGAAAACTACTTAATTTAATAATATTAGTTACTAATTTAGATTATATTATTATATGAATATTGGACTCCTTTGATAGATGGTAATTAATTATATATTCTTACTCGGGCTCGGGCTGTTACCATCAGCACCAGGCAAAGAAGACTTATCCCACAGGGAGACTGTGAAGAGTTCCCAAAGAAATCAAAGTTAAGATTAAGAAAATGATATTTTACATAAGCTAAATTAATATAGAATCAATGGAAGAATCGAGATATAAGTGAACATTTAATTAATTAATAGAATTACCTTGAGCAGATTTTTTCGGCCATTAGGAAGAGTATTGATAATTATAAAATTTAATTTAGTGGTAAATGATTAAAAATGTAATCATAGCTTACAGAATTTTGGTCAATGCAAATCATGTGGAATTTGATTGATAAGCTTTCTTTAGTGACTTTAATATTGGAATAAAATATGAATAATGCATGCAATTCATTCATTTCTCACATGTGCATGGAATTAGGCAATCATGAATGTCTCCAAATTGGACCAATTTTTGGGATGATTGAACAGAAATTTTGATTTTAAAACCCCGCTAGCGTGATTAACTCTAACGTGTGTACACTAAACCACATTTTGGTCTACTATAAATGCCATAAAACCTTGAGGCATTATGCAATACACTCATCCTGCAATATATTTTCGTACTTGTCCATTCTATATCCCTCTCTAAATTCTTCTCTATATTACAGTAGACCTAAAACATTCTAGTATTATACTATATTTTTACCCTTCATTCAATTCACGAACGACCAAGTGCTAAGACAAAATTCAGAAAAATAAGATTTCACAATTTGCTTTCCCATTGCCTATTATACATGATTCATTACGTAAGGTGAGATACTCAATGCTATTAGTTGTTTTTTTCCCACATCTTTCAATTACATTATTATGTATGAATTTAATTACTTCAGTTCAGAGCTCTTTCGGGAGAAATCATGATACATTTTAAGGCACAATTTAGCCTTCACGTTATTTTGCAGCACTTGCTAGAATTATCATTTGTCATGGTGTGATAATTCCCATTTTATGTTAGTAAGAGAATTTATATATAATTTCATGTTCGATTTGAATGTGGAGTAGCAAGCATCTCATTGAGTATAATTCGTTATACTCATCCCCCTTTATTTAAAAATTTCAGGTAAATATTAGTATGCTAGGCGGCGGTGGATGAATATGCTATTGGACCAATGGGTCATCGTCATAAAGTATTTTTATTTGATTATTTTTTTTACTCAATTATGAGTACATTATAATTTTCAAATTAGTTCTAAATTTTATTGTTTGTTAGAACTACTTTTAATAATGTTTGATGAAGGATATGATTCCAAAACGTTCCGCATATTTTATTAAATTTAATTTATTTTTTGTTAACAATTCAAGTTTTTTCTGAATATCTCGTCATATTAAAATTATTTATTTCAAGCACATTCATAAATTCATGTTTTGTAGCGCGTCGGGTTGCTAGAATTCGAGGCATTACAAACTGTCTCGTCAGTGAGTTTTGACTGTTGCTGAAAATCAGCGACTAGATCCCGACTATGAGTTTTGGCATAAGAAAACAAATGGAAAGTGCAAGAGATGGAGGGGTATTTTCGGACAACCGTCTTTAAATTCAATTTTCTCTCTCTCTTTTTTTTTTATTAAAATAAGTCAAAGGCCAAAGTGGAAATACACATGGGTCAACCGGCAATTTCACATGATTTCCTCGAGATGTGTTTGATACCTCTATCTACTTTAGAAAATACTCAAAAGCTGTTAGTTTTCTTCCTTTTGCATCCTTAGAATATTGTTACCAAGAAAAAAGGATCTTTGAATTTTCTTGCTATGGATGTTTTATTGAAGTTACAGGATTTCAGTCATAATTTATTGAGCAAAAATAATACTCTTTGCGGTATTTGAAGGTGCTTTGGTTTTAGTTTAACATAATTCAAGACTTTTAGTGAACTTTACTCAGGTCTGAGGGCAAATAATTGTTTTTCATAGATTAATTTAACTATCTTATTTATAGATCCTGTTACAATTTTTTTTCTTTCACATGGACTCTAGTGCTTGTGGTCAGGGGCGGACCCACATGGGGTCATGTGGGGTCAAATGACCCCACAAAATTTTGCCCCTTTTTTTTTTACAATCTATTTTGATGCGCTTGTCGGGATGTCAAATGAAGTCAAAATATTGCATTTTTAATGTCATTTCGAAGTGTTTATGGCTTAATTTTTCACTCATTAATGGCATGCGAAGTGGTCAACTACAGCAAAAGTTATGACATGTTAAAGTATGGTGTTTGAAACTAGTATTTTGAGAATTTCGATAATATCCTAATTTTAAAAATTCGTTTACGATCATGTGCTATTTGAATCCACAAATCATCTACGCCATGTAAAAGTTTGTTTTGAAAACTACATCGTTTTCATATCGAATGGTCCAAACGGATATCGAAAATAATAAAATATGTATCAAACGTACGCCTCAAAAAAGACGTCAAACTAGTTTTTTGTTTAAAAAATTCAATTAATTATTATTTTTGCACGATAAAATTTTTAATATAATTTATATCATTTCATTCAGAAGTCTTAATTGAAATATGACGTAAATTTTTTAGGGTCGTTACAGATTAAATGCAATTTGAATTACTTTCGAATTATATTTGCTTTAAATTTGAATTTCATTTACTTCCTGAACTAAACTTAAATTTTATTTCAATTCATTTAATTTTTATATTCAATTTAATTTACTCAATGTTAGCTCAGCATTTGTCAATAAAATGATAAACAAAACTATACTAGTAAAATTTATTTAACAATATTAATAATGATGTAATTATATGATGTTTTCAAAGTGTCAAAATACATAAAAACTTATTTTCATTGATATTATGTTGTTTATTAAAAAAAATTATTTTCAAAATTTTGACCCCACAATACTAAAGGTCTGAGTGTGCCCCTACTTGTGGTAAACCCTCGGAGGGTCATTTTTTCTATTATGAATAAGCAACTAACTATTCAAGTTAGATGTCTTCCCGATGAAAAAGCTATGCCTGGTAAAACTAAAGGAAAGATTTGGATTTGGAGTCGATGTGGTCAATGTAGTTGTAGATGTCCTATGTTATTCTATTGAAGTAAATGATCCTGATTTCAAGGATTTTGTTGTAATGTATAGACTCGAGTAATTGCATATATCTATTATCTCTTTGTCATATGCAAACAATAAAATTTCAAATTTGGTCGATGCCCCTGCTGTTGTATCACAACCTATATGCCATTGCAACTAGTCATAGAACAAATTGAATTGTGTGGATCGTGCTTAGCTTTTAAACTTCGGGAGAACTGCTGATAAAGGCAATGAAACTGGAGTTTTTATCCAAAAAAAGTTAGTTTCTTCTATCATATACAATGAAGGCAGGAACTAGGTAAGAAGAGTAGGAATGGGGTGGGGTGGAAAAGTGTTTGTAACCAATTATTTAGTTGATTGTGACACCAATGAAATATATGATTTGTAAACAATTTAATACGTGGCTTAAAACAATGCGAAATTACGATAAAATTTGTACTCGTGATTTACAATTTGTTAAGTTGTAACCAATTAATTTAATAATTTATGACGGAGAAATAACCGTGACTAATTAATTTGATAATTTGGACCATGAAATATGTTGTGATTTGTAAAATTTGTGATTTGTACTCAGAAGTTACAAGTAATTAATTTGATAAATTTTGATCGAGAAATGATTTGTGACCAATTAACATATAACCTAAAATTATGCGATTGTGACTATATTTGTAATTGTAACCTACAATTTGTATCTTTGTGACCAGTTAATAAGTCACATTCAACATATTATTGGTCACAATCGGTCATGGTAAATATAGACTTCGTCACAGATGACCACAATTAACATTTATGTGATTACAAACTTTTAAATGTAAATAGATTTTATCACAAACATTCAATATTAACAGATATGGTTACATATGTTACTATTAACACAGACATGATCACAAAGAGTTACAATTAAGATAAACTTAGTCACAGATGGTCACAATAAAAACAAATTTGATCATAATGCATCACAGTTAATATAGGCTTGATCATAAATAACAACAAATTATACAAACATGATCATAAAGAGTAACAGCTTACACAGATCGATCACAATTAGTCACCGTTAAATACAATCTGGTCACATACAGTACATATCATAGTCAACATTTATAAACTGGCAATACTTCATCAAGCCGACTACATTCCCGCATTAACAATTAATAACTCTTTCCTTGATCAATTTCTCCCTCTAAATGAAACACATCCTACATATATAAAAGAGTGAAGGCATTGGCAGGACACGTATTGCATATTTGTATTGTCTTGTACTTTTTTTTTTTTTTTTTTTTTTTTTTTTTGATATTATGTTGGGCCATTGGAAAGAAAAATGGGGTAGTCAGATTTCTCCAATTTTTCATTCAATCGACCATTCCTCTATTACTCTTCTTCTTCATCTTTTTTCTTTTCCTTTCTTCTTCTTTCCAAAAATCCAAAAAATTGAAATCTCGAATTAGAGTTACAGTACATTGGACGGGGTTCATCTGTGCTGCTTGTAAGTGAAAATTTTCTTTTCTTGTGATTTGTTTCTCACGTTAGAGTTCATTTTGTTTCATTGTTTACTCATTCATAGTATTAATGATAAGCAGGATAGCCTGAGTAACTTTAAAGACCAAAATCGTTAGATATTACCAAGGTTATTTTTTTATAATTATACAATGATTTTGAAAAATTTGGTCATTTCTGGTCAACTTTTGAGTTGCAGTACATTGAATAGGGTTCATCTATGCTCTTTATAAGTGAAAATTTTCCTTATGATTATTTCCTGCGTATTCATTTTGTTTCATTGTTTACTCATTTATAGTGTTAATAATAAGTAGGATACCTAAGTAACTATAAAGATGAAAATGATCAGATATTACTAGAGATGGCAACGAGCCGGCCCTTTTACCCACGAGTTCTGTTCGGCTCGTTGCTCGTGTGCTGGGCCAAGCTGAGCTTGGGCTTGCTAGCTCACCATTTTTTTAACGCTGAAAATAGATAAAAACAAACAAAAACTATTTTTTAACAAAAAGTAAATAAATCGAATAAAAAGATTTGATTAAAATGATTTTTTTCTTTTTTAAAATAGATAAAATATAAACCCTCCTCTTTTATTTGGACTTGTAACCAACTAATTAAATTTTGAATAGGCAGAGTTAAAAATTGTACACGAACAACTTGTAATGCGTACAATTTTTTAAAGATAATTAAAAATAGTATCATAAGATAACAAATTGTGATTAAACTGATATAATTGAATATCACTTATTTGACGACATGCAATTTCGACATATTTATCTTGTATACAGAAATGAGCGTCCTGTCAATCATTCATGCACATTAATACTTCTAAAATATCTTCTTTCAGTTGGCTCCTGACCTCGAACAAAATCCTCTTACATGTACTAAAAGCATACTCTGAAGCTACAATACTAACCGGAGGTGTCAGTAAATCTTTTGCAATTGCGGAAACTACTGACCATCGTCGTTTGTTCCTCTACCAAAATTCAATAACATCTTTGGAACTTTTCTTAATTGTTTTATTGGAAGGCTTATTATGATTAAAGTAATCAATTAATTCAGCAAATAAAGTATTTGTACTTCTGTCCGATGTTTGGGCTGATGGAGATGTAACAGACAAAGTATTATTAGATAAAGATGAACCTACTGCATTTAAATCATACCTATACATGTTAATGCCTTGAAATAAATTATATATTTCAGCATCGTCTTCTTCAAATTCAGCAGTAGGAGTAGGCACAGAGGGCACTCTACTAATATTTGTACCCATTCATTCAGCATATAATTCATACATTTTACTTAAAGTTTGTTCTAAATTTTTATATGTGATAGGTGTACCAAAAGTTAAAGCTTTAGAAATTTGATAAATTATATATTATTCCCGATAAATTATATCGAGGGTCCATGATGCATACTAAAGGAAATAATATAGGCAAGTCTTCCCAATATTTTCTAAACATCAATTCCATAGAGTATCTAATTGCACTAAAATTAGGGACGCTTTTGTATTTATGAAAGGTCCTTGCAATTATATTAAGACGTTCTAGCATCATACAGTTAATGGGATAGTAAACTCCAGATAAAATATTTGTACTATCATAAAAACTTGTCAAAATTTTTTTAAATTTTAAAGCTAGAAACCAATCAGATTCGTTTAGAATAGTGTCGTCATCGTTTCTAATATGCTTATTGTTGTAAAACTCAGTTATTAAATGTTCAAAATTTTCGCATGACTTTAATAATAAGTAAATGGAGTTTCATTCTACGTCACTAAAAAATGTTTTAGAATTCGTCACCCCAAATTCGGAACAAAATTCTTCAAATGCTTGTTTTCTATTAGGAGAGATCGTGATATATATTAGTACATTCTTAATTCTTTGTATTTCATCTTTAATATATTTCAAATCACCTTACACAATTAAATTTAAAATATGGCACACACAACAAATATGAAATAAATAACCACCGAAATCAGGCTGCAATATCCTACACAATTTATCAATAACTACATAAAAGAATGAATTTTACTTTCGCAACTATATTATTTAATAATAGTCATAATCACATTATATATATTACTAGCGTTATGTGGGAGTTCAATAATTTTAAAAGTAATAATTTTTTATGTATACACCAAAGTAGGTCGATGTAGTGTTCAGTTGTAGATATATAAGCTCTTTTATTAATCCCCTCTCATATATCCGAAGTTAAAGATATAAAACCACCATATTTTTGCAAATCCAAAATTAATTGTTGTTTTGTTTGAAAAAATACTCTATTTTGTCTAAACGAATAATGTTTCGACTTATGCCAACGTACCTCGGTTGAAGATATTCTTTTACATATGAGACGAAATGTTAGTTGTCCACTATTGCAAGAGGCTACTCAAAACCAACAATAAGTTTTACCATTCCTGTTCAAGCATTCTCCTCTGAATACATCTACGTGGTAAAGGGCGAAGTTGTAGTACCGGTGCCTAGACTATCAAATTGCAATTGTGTTTGACTGGCTTGAAGAAGTTCATGTTTGGCCGCAACGCTTTGTAGTGACAGTTGAGGTGGGTGCTACTAATGCCTTTTTGCTATACCAATCGTTGTTGGCAATATTTACATACTGTTTTTAACTCCGGGACTACATTAACAACACTGCCTGTCGAAATCAATTTAATAGATTCCAACATTTTGCCTTTTTTTTTCGTTTCGCTTCCACCTAGCATTGAGAATGTTTAATTCGGGTTCCTCCTCCTCTTGTTCTTCTTGGGCTTTGGGAACATCGATGTCATCCAAATCAATTAAATTATTGTTGGGATCTACCCTCAAATCCAAATGTAGAATATCTTCAGGAATTGGTACTTTATTTTGATCGAAAAATTGATTCCGATATTGATTTTGCGGCATCACAGGTGATTCGCCTCCGTCACCGAACAAGTCCTCAACAAATGAGCGTGGATCCATTCCAATTTGTGAAGATAAAATATAGATTAATAGATGATATAGGAAGATGATTGAATTGTAAACACGGATTGAAATTGAAGATGAATAAATTGTAAAAATGAATCTATATATTATGAATATATTATAAAATTGTAGACTAATTGAGAGTTGAGACAAATCAATTGAAACTTGAGAGCACAAGAAAGATTGAGAGAAAGAGAGTTGAGAATCTTGAGATATGAGACTTGAGAGTTAAGAGAGTTGATGAAAAATGTTGGGCCAATTGTGATGCTATTTATAGAAAAGGGGGGAAGAGAAGAAGGAAAAAAATTCAGTGACCAGAACGGTCACTAAATTGTAGACTTTTTTGTCACTGTTCAAGACGTCTCGTGGCTCGTGGCCATGAGCCTCGGCTAGACAAATGAGCCAGTCTACTCGGCTCAGGCTTGAGCTCATTTTTTTACGAGCCAAGCCGAGCCGAGCCGAGCAGAGCAGAGCGGGCGAGCTTAACAAGCCCCTCGACCTGTTTTCCACCTCTAGATATTACCAATGTTGGAGTCTGCATGGAGACTTACTCTCCGTGCAGAATGGAGATATTAGCTCTCTTAGAAATTCTCTCCATCCAGGACAGAAAAAATGGAGAATCTCCCCATCCCGAAGCCTTGCTTCGTGTTGCGTAGAGCTCCTACTTCGTCTACTGTGCTGGGTGGAGCTTTGCTCCGTGCAGCTTGCACTTTCAAAATATGAGTAAAGTTAACCATTTTAATAACTTTCAATATCTTTGATGGTTTTGTATATATCTATCTAAAATCAACCAACTTTATTTAAACTTGTCTGCCAATTTAAATCAAACTAAATTATTAAATTCTATCAATTCACAAAAATAAATAAATAAAAATTAAATCCATTTTCTCCATCCTGGATATGGAGAAAAACTCTCCATCCAAAACAAATTAAACAAAAGAAAGTTAAATAAAGAGCATATAAATATTATTTAATTAAAATAGAAAAAATTAAATTTTATCATGAAGAGAAAATTTAAAAAGAATCTTAAATTGGAAAAAATATATTTATAACATGAACAAAACAAATTAAAAAAAGAAAAAATAAATGAGGAAAAAAAAGAAAAACGAAAAATATAATCTCTAATTTCTCTCCATCCCACGAGAAATTTTCTCCATGGGACTCTATCTAGGATGGCTAGGTTTTCTCCATCGACGATGGAGAGTCATTTTCGCCACCTAAGTTTCGACAAAACTCTCAATTCAGGATGGAAAAATTTCTCTCCATCATCCATCCTGGATGGAGTCCCACGGAGATGGAGAGATTTTTCTCTCCGTGGGATGGAGAAAAATTGGAGATTTTATTTTCCCTTTTTCTTTTTTGGTTTTTTTCCTTATTTATTTTTTCTTTTTTTTATTTGTTTTGTTTATGTTATAAATAATTTTTTTTCGATTTAATGTTCTTTCTAATTATTTTCTCTTTATGATAAAACTTAATTTTTTTCAATTTTAATTAAATAATATTTATATATTCTTTATTTAATTTTCGTAACTTTCATTTGTTTAATTTATTTTGTTTTTATTATATATTTTTTGAAAATTGTTTTAAAATTTATTTTTTCTTCATATTATAAATAATGTTTCTTTCTTCTATTTAAAATTTTTGTTAATTCTTTTCGTTTTATGATAAAATATAATTTTTTTCATTTTTAATTAAAAGTAATATTTATTTTTTATTTCAATTTAATAAAAAAATTATAATAATCTTTTTTTTTGTTTCTATTTTTTTCCTCCAATTCTTTTTTTTTTTGTTCTTTAATTTGTCAAATCATTTAGTTTCTTTTTTTATTAGTATAGGATTGGACGAAGTGAAGTGGTGTGTGAAAATGTAAAAATATTGCAATGGGGATAATGGTTGCAGTGAAGTGACGTATGAAAATGAAGAAACGGGTAATTAGCACAAAACGTCCATACCTTTCGAAATTTTTGCGGAAAACGTTCCTACCTTTCATTTTGTGGCGGATTACATCCTCACCTTTACCTTTTTTTTGTGCAAAACGTCTTTCTGTCAACTTCCAGTTAAAATGCTCCGTTAAATCAAAGGATAATTAGCACAAAATGTCCCTACCTTTCAATATTATTGTGCAAAACGTCTCTACTTCTTATTTTTGGCATAATTAGCATAAAAGGTCCATACTTTTCAATGTTGTTGTGCAAAACGTTCATACCTTTCATTTTTTACATTTTCACCCCTAACTTTCACCTTTTATTGCGCTAAAGGTCATTTTCATCCATTTTTTCAATAAAATGACGATTTTATCATCCTATTCAAATAAAACAAAAAGAAAAGAAAAGAAAAGAAAAGAAAAATAAATAATTAATTGCAATCATAGTCCTAAATCTTTCAAAATATTACAGATAAATCTTAAATTCTCCACTACCGCCACTTTTACAACCCTACCAAGCCACCACCTATAGATCCATATAGCACCACTTTTCAGCCACAACACCTATCGGACTCCACCACCAGCCTCGCCTCACTTTCTTGAATATCTTCCTCCATAGTATTGCTCACCAATCTATCCAAAACAACCACATTTACGGTGGTGGAGTCCGGTGGGCATGATGGTCGAAAGGTGGTCTTATGTGAATTTATAGTTGGCGGCTTGATAGGTTGTGAAAGTGGTGGTGGTTGAGAATTTATGATTTCTTTGTAATTTTTTTAAAATTTAAGAATTATGGTTGCAGTTGGTAATTCATCTTTTCTTTTTGTTTTATTTGAATAGGAAGGTAAAATCATCATTTTATTGAAAAAATGAATGAAAATGACCTTTTGCGCAATGAAAGGTGAAATGTAGGGCTGAAAATGCTAAAAAAATGAAAGGTAGGGATTTTTTCACAATAACATTGAAAGGTATGGACTTTTTGTGCTAATTATGCCAAAAAATAAAAGGTATGGATGTTGTACATAATAATATTGGATCTTTTGTGCTAATTATCCTTTGATTTAACGGAGCATTTTAACGGGGAGTTGACAGAAGGACATTTTGCGCAAAAAAAGGTAAAAGTGAAAGTGTAATCCGCAAAAAAAACGAAAGGTATGAACGTTTTTCACAAAAATATCGAAAGATAGGGACGTTTTATGCTAATTACCCATGGAGAAATGATTGAAGACAACACGATGTCGTTTTTACTCCCACGATAAAAAAAAATTTTAAAATTCTTTTTAATTCTTTTCTCTTTATGATAAAACTTAATTTTTTCAATTTTAATTAAATAATGTTTATATATTCTTTATTTAATTTTCTTAACTTTCGTTTGTTTAATTTGTTTTGTTTTTATTATATATTTTTCAAAAATTATTTTAAAATTTCTTTTTTCTTCATATTATAAATAATTTTTTGTTCCACTTAAAATTCTTTTTAATTCTTTTCGTTTATGATAAAATATAATGTTTTCAATTCTAATTAAATAATATTATGATTTAATTAGGTCCAATGACAACACAATCAGGTCTTTGGAAGAAAATTGATACATGAAATTGCATTTAACATTTTAAGCTATAATTTAGTATTTTGCATGGTGCTTGTCAATACGAAAAATCATTTTTAATGCAATAGTGTAGATATTGTTATGTTGTATTTCTTGATAATATTTAATTATTAAAATCATAGTATAATTATGGGCAAAGCTAGATTGGGTTAAATCATATTTTAAATTGAGCTAATATATATAAAGAAATATATTCCACATTAAAAAGTTTCCCACAAACTTTTGTACAAGGAAATGCCTGATATAAGTATATGCAAATTCTCAAAAGTTCATATAAAAAATAAAATAAAAAAATACAGAAAAAATTGACGAAAAATAAGTCAATTTCAACAAATTTATGAATGTCTTTCAAATTTATAAATAATTTTTTCTAAAATTTACGCACACTTATTTTTACCATAATAAGTCAATTAACGTACACGAAAACTTCTCATGCAATTTCAAATTCAAAGAGCGAACGCATCAGCATTCCCTTTAATCCAATCTCAGCCAATAATTCCCCACTCTTATAATCTACTTTTCCCTCATATCTTCACATGTGATTATGGCCCCTTCCACATCACGTAGTACCCCCACCCTCCGACAACCCAACACAAAATTCATACTCTTTTTTAGTTTTTAGCCCAGCAATTCCCCAATCTAAAAACTCTTTTATCCCCTCAAATCTTGACATATGATTATGGCACCCTGACAAAATTCATCCACTATATTGAATAAAGCACTATAACCACTGTAGCAAATCAGATCTTTCCAACCTGTGCCACGGCCCACAATCATGTTTGATTTTGATTTCAAGATTCTCACTCTCCCTACAGTGGAGAAAATGCAGTGATTTTAGAGAGTTTTCGAAAATCGAGTGTGTAGAGAAAGAAAAAGTGTTTGATTGTGAGAGGGAGAGTGAGAAATGTCTTTTAAATATGGAAGATGTTTTTTAGGATCTAATTTTGAAACAGTATATTTTATTCTAATCTAATTTCTATTGTCTTCTAATTATATATTAATATATTGGAATTAACACCTGATTTTTGAAAGTAATTTGTAAGATTTTTATTGTAAAATGTGATTCTTATAGTCTAGTAATTGTGTATTTTCCTAAAAAAGAAAAATTGGCGATAGAGTGGAAAATATATATACATGCATAGAGTAGCCAAAGAAATAGAGGGGTCGGCTTTAAAAAAATAAAACGTGAAAAACGAAATTACACAGCATCGCTTTAGAAAATTCTAGAATTTTTTTGCGATTTAATCATGTTCAGTCAATCTCTTGGTCATGCCATTTTACTTTTATTTGTTTAATTTCGATATTACACTAAACTAGATTATTTTAGTGCTTGGACTAAGATAAACCTTGTATTATGAAACTTTGACTTTTGACTTTTGACTTTTTTTTATATTTGACATTTATTTATATGCGCAAGAGGTGTATGAGTTTTGCTACTCATTTTACCTTCGCAAGATTGAAAATAAGTTAGATATAATGTCAATTGGCGTAAAGTCCGATAGATGATGGAAATATAGCGCTATACTTTATGTAGTCTTTAAATATTCATAAATCTTGAATGTATTTTTTTATATTCACATTCGTCATAGAAATATAGTTGAGTCATATAATAATAAGTTTAATTCTACTCAAGAGATATTCTTCAGTTAATTAGGAATATTGATCTTCATAATTAAATCGTGTTGGGAAATTCATAAGTTTCGAGGTTAAAGGGGATATGATATTCTAGTACGTTTTTCATCATCATATTTTTATAAAACTTGTGTTTAATTATAATCTCACATTGATTTTAATTAAGTTAGGTTCAACTGAAGACCAATGTGCACTGATGCTTTTGATTGAACCTAGACTTGTTAATTTTTTTTCTCTAAACACCCTTTTTTTTTGTATGAGTTAATTTTAAAATAATAACTAGGTAGTTAATAATGGGAATATAGTAATCGAGTGGAATCAAATTAAGGACTAAATAGGTTAGTAGTAGACTGAGGTGTTAAATATTTATTAATTAGAAGGAATTGTACCCCCCCACGCACCCACTAAAACTTCATTAGGGTGAATTTAAGATTCTACCTATTTCACCTCAAGAAGCCGGCCGTAGGGATGACAATTTAAATCGTTAAAATCGAAAATCGCGATTAACCGAACCGAATGGGACGAAAAAAATCGAGTTGGATATAGTATTTGATTTTAATGAACCGACTAGTGGCAGTGCGGGTATGGTATTTATGCCGTTGAATCGAAACCGAACCGATTACCTGCTTAAAAAAAAAAAATTCTTTTATTAGGGTGAAGTTGACGCAGAGGTACATTTTTTTTTATTTAAATTTTTGTTAAAATCATTCTAGATTAGATAGTATCATTGTATTCTCTATTTACATTTCTTATTTACTATATAGGAATCAATTTTGAGTGCTGACCTATACTAGTAAAAGTTGTTGGGAATAATGAAGATTGAATATGAGTTAAGGTTGAAACTTTTGAATTATTGAGCATGAATCAAGTAACTACAATACACAAAAATCAAGAATGAAGGAAAGTTTAGTATTATTATATTCATAATATTGTTTGTTAAAGTTGTATTTTGCAATTGAAATTTGGGATAATGTTTGAATTTTCGTTTGGAATATTGTATTTTTGTTTTTATTGACTCTCTTTTCATAAATTATTTTATATTAATTTGACGGATGAACCTACAAAAAATAATTTATTTTCATGGTTATTAATCGAATCGAACCAAGATACAAATCGAACCAAATCGATTTACGTTGTTATGGTGCGATTATTGTATGGAAAAAATTTGACGGTTCGATGATAGTTTTGGCCAAACCGAACCGAAACTGAACCGTTGCCATCCCTAGCTGGCCGCCCTAAACCACTCATCCAGTGCTTCACAATTCTAAAATTTTTTATCTTGAACATGGTGATAAGGTGTTACGAACTTTTTATTTATTGTTTTTATTAGTTTTTGGATTTAATTTAAATTGTTGCGAAACACTGCATTTTAATTTAATCACACGAGATATTTTTGTTTAATGAATCTGATATTTTAATTATTTATTACTTATTCACAAATAACTTCTAAGGTTTGCTAGGGGCGGACGGGCAGGGGGGGTTTACAGGGTCAAGTGTCCCTCTAGATTTTGAGAAAAGGAAAAAAAAATTAAATAAAAATAAATTATTTTGCTTTTTTTTCTTTTTTTTTTTAGAAGATACCCTATAAATTTTATTTGTGATCCCCTAACTCAAGCCGTTTGGATCTGTCCATGAGATTAGCCCATCATACCATTTCAACTATGAAGTTTTAAAAAAAAAAAAATTGTACATCAAATGAATTAATATTGTACCCGTAAATCATAGGGTAATTTTGAGAATGGCTGGAAAATTCCTTCTATTTTCCACAATGGCCTCTTTTATTAAAAGTACTATATTACCCTTAATGAAATTATTTTCAAGATTTATCTTATATCTTTAAGGATTTATCAATCAGGTCCTATATCTATATTTTTCAATCTTTTGAGCACCTTTAAATTCTTTATATTTTAATAGTTCTTCAAAGATTATAAGTTGACCTTTCTTGGTTATATATCATTTAAATAATCCTTCTAAAATTTCTTCTTGTATATTTCTATGTTTGGTTATGATATCTTCTACCTTTCTTATTTCTCTACTAGTTCCTACAGAATCAAATCCTATATTATTTCTACAATTATAATCTATATCTCTATATATTTTTTCAATTTCTTCTTTACCAACAGGAAATATATCATCAGATTTTTTATCTAGTTTAAGTAAGAACGAAACATCTTTTTCATCTAAAAATAAAGTAAAATTATCATCATCATTAGTAGTAGAAGTAGATGCATGTAAATTGTTCATCAAAATAATTAAAGCATAAGCATGTAAAAATAACTTACAGTAATCAAGTGGAAATAAACAGGCTTTCCCTCCAGTATGCTCTTATAGATGCTTTGCATGTACTTAATCAATCTTCTGAATCAAGTAAAGTTTTAAAATGTTTTGAAATCATTTGGGTCCACAACTGCTTTCGCAAAAAGCTTTTCAATTAAGGTTGCATTTCTCATTCTACAGAACTAGCCGTGTTTCCACAGACGCTATCTCGCAGTATCCAGAGTCTATGTTTTCACCTCTATCCAAACTCTTTTCAGAATCAAGTTCCTACTTGGAACGAAATTTTAAAAGATAACTCACACACAAGGTGCTACAAATTTTTGTTAGAAAACTGCCTTTTTCCCCTAAACCATTCATCAAATACGGGTACTTTGACATGGCTAATATCCATTCAAAATCAATGTTTTGAAAATCTTTTAAAATCTCTATCTGTACTGCCGAGGAGTCATGAGAAACTTAACGAAATCTTTTTATGAAAACTTTGTTGAACATAACAAACTTTACTTTAATATTCATAGACTGAAATTGTACATACTTACAAGTTATATTTGCATACCTTTGGTACTCACCTTATGAAGTTTAGAACTCCATAAGTGATTACCTTATTACACGCTTTCCTATCTTCAAGCTATCTAATATTTTTTCTGAATACAAGTGGTGTATACAGATTACAAAAGATTTCTCTCAGATATGTTTAAGAGATAAGCTATTTCGAGATATCTTCCTCCTTCCTTCATGCCTCCTTTTATAGGAGATTTTGGAATCTTATCTTGGACAGGTGTTTTCCATCTTTCTTTGTTGGGTAGTTAGACCATCTTATCTCCACCGAATTCTTCATTGTCTTCTTGTTGGGTGGACCTCTTCTTTTGAAATTAGATGCCTTATCTTTTAAGTTTGTCTGCCACTTGTAACTATTGGTGGGGAGTAGTCACAATTATAGAGACTTTTCTTGTATTATCTTCTGTCTTCTAGTAGTCACAATTTTTCTTTAATAAATTTCTTTATTAAAGTAATGATAAAGGGCTACTTTAGTCACCATCATTTTTCCATTTTTAAATCAACGAATTCTGCAGGGAATTCTTCATCATTAAGGGATGCTTGACTCATATCTTCAACTACACAGTATTCACAATGGTGATCACTGTAATTCCAAAGTAATTTGCATAGTTCTTTAGCCATATCCTCTGATCCATGCACTTGATTGGATATAATTGCAGATAATAAATGATCGAGATAACAAATATCTTCTTCTTTGGTATCTATCCTTGCATTGGAATAGATAATATGATTTTCAGATGGATAAACTCATATTTTTTCTTTCTCAGTAATTATCTGAGTTACATGTTCAAATATCTCTTTATACCCTTTTGCTCGTCTGTAGGGCATCATATTTAGAATATCTTGATATCCATTTTTAACAACCTTTTGATTGGTTGGTAAAAAATGTTGATTTGTGATTCCCATTTTAATCACATGGAAAGATGGATGCATATATTCAAGAATAGGATCCCACTCCATGGTTGCTGAATGGAATCTGATATATATATTTATTGTTTTAACAACTTCAGTATATCTTTTAACAGCTTTCCTGATGTTGGCTGGAAGCTGAGCTATCTCTTTGAGATCTTTGCTAGGATATATACAGAGTATATTTTCTATCTCAAAGCAATTTCGAACCCAGTTGGCTGGTGCTCCTGGATAAAAATTTATCTTATTGTATTTTGAATAGTGGAGAGTCTTCATCCACTTTCCAATCTCCAAATACCAATCTGATAAAATATTGAAAATAACAATAAATAGTGTTACTTCTTCATGGTTATTTTTTCTGGGAAATTTTGCTTCATGGCATATCTTGAAAATATCTTTTGGATCTATCCTTTCAATAGAAAGTTTAGATTGAGTTTGACTCTGTGAAGAGCTACCTTCTCTTTTGATATCTTGAATATCTTTATTACCAGTAATAGGTTTGAGTATTCCCTGTAAAGGGGTTTCTATTACCTTCTTTTCTTTCCCTTTATCCTCGGGGAGAGCGCTAGTATTCACAAGTCCCTGTGAAGGGATACTAGTCTTGGTACAAGTAACTTCTGCCTTAAGGGCTATATTTTTGCCTTGAAGGCTATCTTGGATATTTTGAATTTGGGTTTCCAAATAGAAAACTTTTATCTCAAGTATTTGGACTTTCGTCCTTAATTGTTCCAGCTCCATTCCTGCTAAGATAATCAGGAAGAAAGTTAGTTTTACCTTTTATATATTCAATATCAAATTTGAAATATGAGAACCAAATTTGTATCCTAATAATATATCTATTGGTAATAGATGGATCAACATTATTTTTCAAAAATGCTTAACTTGAGTATTATCAGTTCTGATCAAAAACTTCTTTGGTAGTAGATAATCCTCATATTTCTGAACTCCTCTTTTCACAGCAATGAGTTCTTTCCTATTCGTCTCATATCTTGTTTCAACCTCTTTGAATGTCCCTGATGTATAACCTGCAAGTATCTCAGGACAAGAACAATCTTTTTCACATTTATATTCTTTATGATTCTTTTTAACTTTTAACATTGCTCCCCAGTAATAATCTGAAGCATCAGTTTCCAGGATAAAGAAATCTCCTTCTTGTGGTATTACAAGTTTGGGCAACACCTTTAGTTCTTTTTTAACTTTCCTTACATTTTCAGAATTTTGTTTTTCCCAAGACCACATTATATTTTTTTCTTAACTTTGGAAGAAAATAATTTTTTTAATTTGGCACAATTTTCAATGAATCCTTCAGCATAATTTAATATATCAAGGAAGCTTTGTAATTGTTTTTTATCTTTGATTTTTTCAGGAAATTCTTGAAATTTTTCTTCAATGTGAGATTGCAATTGCAATTCTCCTTCTTTTATAAATAATCCTAAAAATTCTATCTCTGTTCTAGCTATCTCAGCTTTCTTTTGAGAAAGTGTAATACCATATTTTTTATAATATAACAAAATTTCTCAAGATGTTCAATATGTTCATCAATATTATTTGAATGAATACGTAAATCATCTACATATGCAATACAGAAATGAGTAATAGGTTTTATTACCTCATCCATTCATCTTTGGAATATCTGTGGTGCATTTTTCAATCCAAATGGCATTACATTCCATTCGTATTGTCCTAAAGGATTGGGGGTACTAAATGCAGTTAATGGTTTACTTTCTTCTGTAAGCATTATTTGCCAAAACCCTGACTTACAATCAAATTTTGAAAATATCTTTTTGTTCCGTACTTGTTTAATAAGGGTGTCCTTATTTGGCAAGTAGTTTCCATCAAATTTAGTAACTTCATTTAATTTCTTGTAGTTTATCACCATTCTGGCTTTTCCTCTTTTTATCTCACTATATTTTCTAATCATAAAGGCTGGGTTGCTATGTGGACTTTTACTAGGCCTAATCAATCTGGCTTCTAGCAATTCTTTTATCTGGTTTTTAAATTCTTTTTGGTCATCAACACTATATTTCATAGGTTTAACTCTGACAATAGTGTCTGGATTGGTTAATTCTATCTTTGCCTTTATTTTATCAGTATTCCATTTTTCTAAAGGATTTTCATAATATGTTTTAGAAATTTCTTTTTTCAATTTTTCTAATCTATTTTCTGTTGTCATTTTTAAAACTGTAACTGGTTTAAATTTTTGTGTACTCCAACATCCACCACGCTGGGTTGAAGAACTCTGATGGTTTATATCTGTATATACAATTGTAACAGCTTTATTTATTTTTGGTGTAAATATTTTATGTGCACAAGTTGTTGTGAACATATACTTATCAATATATTGTGTAAATGGTGCATATTTTAATAGGAAATTTTGTCCTAATAAAATATCACATCCTATTGTGGTTGACATATATATCATATCAACAAATACTTCTCTAAAGGAAATTAGAAAAGGTACTTGCATAGTATACTTGTTGTATATTACCTTATTTCCTCCTGCTGTTGTAGCAGTGACTATCTTTTTTGAATTGTATTTCCAGTATTCAGATGGTATTACATTTGGTAAGTATAAGCTTATTGTATTTCCTGTATCTAAGTAAGCATGAAATTTAATTCTACAATAGCCTTTTATATTGAGTATAATTTCAATATATGGACTCATACGATTAGTACTAATTATTCTTTCCATGATAATAATGATTTCATATTTTCATCTATTCTTGAAATGATAATTGGATTATCGTCAANCAACCCACTAAAACTTCATTAGGGTGAATTTAAGATTCTACCTATTTCACCTCAAGAAGCCGGCCGTAGGGATGTCAATTTAAATCGTTAAAATCGAAAATCGCGGTTAACCGAACCGAATGGGGTGAAAAAAATCGAGTTGATGGTGCAATGGGGTGAATATAGTATTTGATTTTAATGAACCGGTTAGTGGCGGTGCGGGTATGGTATTTATGCCGTTGAATCGAAGCCGAACCGATTACTTGCTTAAAAAAAATCATTCTTTTATTAGGGGTGAAGTTGACACAGAGGTACATTTTTTTTATTTAAATCTTTGTTAAAACCATTCTAGATTAAGTAGTATCGTTGTATTCTCTACTTACATTTCTTATTTATTATATAGGAATCAATTTTGAGTGCTGACCTATACTAGTAAGAGTTGTTGGGAAGAATGAAGATTGAATATGAGTTAAGGTTGAAACTTTTGAATTATTGAGCATGAATCAAGTAACTACAATACATAAAAATCAAGAATGAAGGAATAGTTTAGTATTATTATATTCATAATATTGTTTGTTAAAGTTGTATTTTGCAATTGAAAATTGGGATAATGTTTGCATTTTCGTTTGGAATATTGTGTTTTTGTTTTTATTGACTCTCTTTTCATAAATTATTTTATATTAATTTGACGGATGAACCTATAAAAAATAATTTATTTTTGTGGTTATTAATCGAATCGAACCAAGATACAAACCGAACCAAATCGATTTACGTGGTTATGGTGCGATTATTGTATGGAAAAAATTTGATGGTTCGGTAATAGTTTTGGCCAAACCGAACCGAAATTGAACCGTTGCCATCCCTAGCCGGCCGCCCTAAACCACTCATCCTGTGCTTCACAATTCTAAAATTTTTATCTTGAACATGGTGATAAGGTGTTACGAACTTTTTATTTATTGTTTTTATTAGTTTTTGGATTTAATTTAAATTGTTGCGAAACACTGCATTTTTATTTAATCACACGAGATATTTTTGTTTAATGAATCTGATATGTTAATTATTTATTACTTATTTACAAATAACTTCTAAGGTTTGCTAGGGGCGGACGGTGGGGGGGGGGGGGTTTACAGGGTCAAGTGACCGTCTAGATTTTGAGAAAAGGAAAAAAAAAATTAAATAAAAATAAATTATTTTGCTTTTTTTTTTTTTAAATAAAAGATATCCTATAAATTTTATTTGTGATCCCCTAACTCAAGCCGTTTGGATCTGCCCATGAGATTAGCCCAATCATACCATTTCAACTGTGAAGTTTTAAAAAAAAAAATTGTACATGCAATGACATTAATATAGTACCCGTAAATCATCGGTAACATGACCACCTAACGGTCCCACGTCATTATGACTTCTCTATGCATTCTTTCCATCCTCGTATTAGGCTATTCAATTCATTCCATAACATGGTGGTGCACAGAAAACCTTTGAAATTTAACATTTCCTTCACTAGTGTAAATTTTAAATGAAAATTATAGCTATTTGACTGTTTGTTAAAAAGTTATGGTATAATTATTTGCATAGATTATTATTATTTTAACATTAAACTTTACTATTGTTCTATGTGATATCAATGTATCTCATATTATATTCAGGTATGCCTATACTAGGACTGTAAGCAAAAATTATCAAATCGAAAATTCGAATCGAAATCGTATTTTAGAAACCGTCGATTTGGTGTCACGTGGACCCTGTCAACGAAATAGTTTTGATTCAAACCAAACTGGTTAAAGCAATTGGGTTTAGGTTTAAGAATTTTAATTACGGTTTAAAACCAAACTGAACCGGGGAAAAAATATAAAAATGAAAAAATGATTTTTTTTTTAAATTCATCTAAATACGTAAAATTCAATAGCTTTGTCATTTGTGGGTATTTTTGTCAATTTCTAATTTTCTAATACAGCTATATTATTATTATCCAGTAATCCTAATTTATATTTAATAATCTTAAGATTCACATAATCTATCAAAAGTTATTTTTCTCTTCAGAATTTAGATGAACTCAAATCGACACCCAACACAGTCTTGAGTCATTGGCACCACACATTTCTTTTTCAGATTTTTCACGCCTCTTCAAAGTTGAATTGAAGTCCATCATACCAAATCGGAGATAGAGATTCTAGACCTTCTGTGATAATATTTGCTACGAATAAAATTTAATATCAATAATTTTTTTAGAGCAAACTAAGGTAAGAATATGAAATTAAATGCATATCATATAAACATAAACTTGTGTAATTGTTATATTTAGATATTATGAACAATTGCTTTATTATTGTGGTTTGTTATTCTCTTTATCTAATCAATATCCCTTTTTTTAGATATGATGATCATGAGGTCTTGTTTGATATCATTATGTTTTTTGGGCCTTATATATAGTTTAGTAAACTTATATTGTAATGTTATTATATCGTTGTTAGCCTAAAAAAGGTGGAAAAAAATGAAAAAAACTATGTTTTAGTTTATTGTGATATCACTTTGATTTAGTTGATATTTACTTTTATAGTAAATATATTTAGTCCCTGTTTGAATCATATTTTTCATATCATTATAATGAAAAAATTGGCCGTTAGAGAGGAGGCTGGGTCCCACATATGAAATAACAAGTCAACAAAGGCGGTTGGACTCGTGAAAATTTTTTCCCCCCAAGAATTTGGTTCAAATAGGGACTTAGTTTGTTTTAAATTTATTGCTAGCAAGATATAAATATATATTTAATTCAATGAATTAATAACATAAAAGTAGACAGGCAAAAAAATATACAGTGAAATCGACGGTTTAAAATCGGACCAAACCGTTAGGTTTAGATTTGAATTTTTTTAAACTGTTCAAAATGGTTTTGTTAAGATTTGAATTTTTCTCAAACTTGTTTAAACGGTTTGATTTGAAAATATGTCAAAAATCGATAAAATCGAACCGCTTACACCCCTAGCCTATGCATTCAGAAACATACATCAAGTAAAGTTTCAAGAAATGAATTTTCTGGATGATAAAGTGGCAAAGAATATTATTGAAAAGATATTTATACAAAATTTTTAAAAAATGTATGTCTATGCCATAAAAATGTGAGAGTCAAAATGGGGCATAAGGGATTGATGCACCCGACTAAAGATAACTTTGAATATTGAATGTTAAATATTAATCGCTTTGCGATACTATAAGCAGGTTGAATAAGATTCCAAATAATATTGGTTCATTGCATTCTGATTAACTATGTGATATACTTGGTGAAAATTACATCCACACATACATTTCAATTTTCAACTTCAAAAATCATATTATAGTCATTTTTTCAAAAATCATGTTATAATTATTTTTTTAATTTAAAAAAATATATAACAATTCCCCCAACTAACAACTATAAAAATCTCAAACCTAATAATTTCGAGATATGCTACACAAACAGGGGCCACTGACAGGGATTTCAAGAGGGGCCACCTCAGCCTCACCTCACCCTTTTTGAAATCCCTGTCACAACCCCCTGTTCGAGTAGCATTATTCAATAATCTTGCCCAATCCACCATACCCACCCCCATTCCTTCATTCTTTTCTCACATGCCCAAAGGTTCTAAATCATCGTCTGTTTGCCTTCATCCATTATGTCGACAAAGTAGTGACATCGGGTAATGCTGATTATCGTCGTTATGCAGCAATGATGGTGATGGTGCTGCACGCGAAGCAATTCCCAACCGTCGTCCAGCTTGCCTTCATCCATTCCACTGGTGAAATAGTTGAGTCATCACTACACATAGCATCGCTCATCGTTGCTGTACAGCGAAAAATGGCGAAGGCACTATGAACAGCGTTGCTGCGCGAACGGATGACGCCATGCAGCAATGTTGTTTTTGAGGTTTTGGAATTTTTTTGGGTTGGTTTTTTCCTTATCTGATCTGATCTGCTTAGCTCGAGTATTTTGGTGGTTTTTGTTAGTGATTTACAAATAGCTATGGTGGTCTGGTGATTGTGGAGTGGTTGTGGTTATGGTGGTTTGCAAATGGTGGTAATGGTGCAGGAGGTGGTGGTGCTGGTGGTTAGATGGTGGTAGTGGTGGTACATGTGGTGATGTTGGTGATGGCGGTAGAGGGTTTGTGGTGGAGGTAGTAAGGTGGCGTAACATTTGGTTGGGTGGGGTGGGTAACGAGTGTTTGCGACCAATTATTTAGGTGATTGTAACCAATAAATTGATTAATTTATGACTAATAATAATATGTGATCGATAAAACAGATAATTTGTGACTAATAAATAATATGTGACCTAAGAATGTTGGATTGCAACTAAAATTGTAATCTTAACTCACAATTTGTTAAGTTATGACAAATTAATTTAATAATTTGTAATTGATAAATAACTTGTAACAAATTAATTTGATTTTTTGTGACCGTGACATAAGTTGTGACATAGAAACTTAGTGATTCTTGATTGAGAAATAATACATAACTTATTAATTTGATAATTTGTGATAATGAAATAAGTTGCAACCTATAAAATTTGACATTTGTGACATATAAGTTTTTTATTTGTGTTCAAATAGTAATGCGTGACCAATTATTTAATAAACGATAAATAAGTTGTAACTTATAAGTATGTAATTGTGTTCATAAATTGTATAATTGTAACCTTAGTATACTTAATTAATAAAATATTTTTATTTATTTAATTAATTAATAAAATTTAGTTACAATCTGATTTTTGAATGTTTAAAACTAATTTCGTAAAAATAAAATTGTATATAGTAACCACCTTATTTATGTATTGTTCCCATATACTAGGCCATGTAGAAGCTCTATTTTTGGGCCAAAAAATATTTTGGAATAGTGTTTTGTTGAAAAATGTGTTGTTAAAAAATAAGAAAAAGTTTTAGATTTACGTGTAAAATGATTTTATGAGAAAATGTATGGTTGAAAATGAGATTTTGAAAAAATGGGAGCCAAACATAGGCTAAATCAGCTCATAATGTTAATATTTTAAAGAAACGATAAAAGAAAAATGGACACATAATTTGAAAAACAAAATTTGGTATAATATGGATTACGTGCATGAGATTCACTTACTGAACATTAGCTCATTACATGTCATATCTTCCTATTTTTCAGATGATGTAGGGAAGATATTTGAGCTACCTACTTATGGTGAGACAGACTTAATACTAATACCTGTAAATATTGACTTCGTTTTGAATTAAATTTAATCTTTAATTTAATTATCTTATAATTTATTAAGTATAAAAGGTTTTCTACAAATTCTTTCATAAATGAAAATTATTAATGTTCATTACATTATAGAAAAATCTAATCTCTTTTTCAAATTTATGTTCAACATAATTAAATGCTAACATTTCTGAGTAACTTGGGGTGTTACGCTTACATATAGTAAAACTCAAAGACATTTCGACATTCCACGATAATTTGTATACTTTGTAGTCATTAACTTGATGTTTGATTTACGAATTTGATATAATAACAATATATTTGAGATGTGCAGTATAATATTTAAATTATTAGTGTAAACTTGATATTTGTTATAGTTAACTTGTAACGTGAGCAGATAACTCGAGATTTAAATTTGTGAAGAGGATAGTGAAATTAAGATTTGCATTGAAATCATCAATAAGTTTTGTGGAACTCGACATTTGAACTTAATACTCGTAATGTCACCAAAAATCTTGACAGTTATATTACTAAACTCGAAAAAAATTTCAATTCAAAATGTTTCCATATACTTAAAATTTTGGTCATCCATACATGACCAAAATTCAAAATTTGTCAACATACTTTTTACATGACTTTAGAACAATTGTAACTTCACTTTTTAGTCTCAACTCACCCTGTTCAAGTAACTTCATGGTTCAATAATCGGCCTACACAATACTTTAAAAAAAAATGGATATTTTTGACAAACTCAACATTTTCAATCGAGATTATTAATTAACATTACACATTCTTCAATGAGTTCAAAGCTATAAAAGAACATATTCAACCTTGGAAACCACTTGTTGATGTGATGAAACGCAAATTGATGCAAAGAAGATGAAATCACATTACCTTCGACAATCAAAACTTTAATTACAACTGATTTTTTTTTTTCAATATTGAAAACACATTACATACAATCCTATAATTGTATTTCATGTAGGTTATTTGTCTAGATGACAAGTGTACATTATCGGGACAAGTAATAAAGTGGATTGAAGTCAAAGTATTGTTCTCTCATAAACCAATTAATTACAATGAACTTTTATCTAATCCTTGCTTCAAGTTAAACTAATGTAGCAATCAAATAGTGATTTGAAAATTGAATTTAAAACTAAATTATACTAATTCTATCTAACACAAGAATTTGAAATTCCAAATTCGCTTACCCTTGTTCATCATACACCATTCCTATTTTACCCTCCAAAGTTAACACTATTTTACCATCTCCAACTTGAGGGTTCAATGGTCCCGATACAAAATATGGCATTGCTGATTGCTTTCACACTTGAATCCAACATCTATCACTTATTTTACTGAATATTTACTGTTCATCTGACACTTGATAGCCTCCTTTGTTAACTAGAAAAAGCACAAATTTTATCCTTTCTTCAGTCTTCCCCTTTCATTTGCTTTCAGCCTATCATCCTTCTCTTTCCTTTGTAAAATAATCGGAGCTCCCTTTCATTATCTCTCATCTTTTCTTTACATCTAATTCCACAAAGGGGTGCTATTAGTTAATATTTATTTCCTGTCAATTTCTGAAAATCAAATTCAGGTGGGGAGGAAGAAGGAGCATTGAATCGAATTCCATACACACTGTCTCTTCTAACAAAAAACTTGAATCCGCCATGGCATTGGCGTGTTGCCCTTCATGGAAGCAGTAATCGGTATGTTTTTCTTTATCCATTACATGTATATATTAAGCATGTAAAAATATTTTTCCCTTTTTTGAAACTTTACTCGTTATTGATTCCTGGAATTATTGTTATTTATATTCATGGTTTAATTTTCATTTATTATCCTGAATATTTATTAAGGATTTTATTACCTTAAACAAATTATACGTGGATTAAATGTTCTATGACCGTGCGTTATTCCAATTGGTTATTCCAATTATTTTGTTGCCCAGTCTTTTATATTTTCTTTTTTCTTTTAAATTCTATCCAGCTTTAATTTTTCATCAAGACAGGATGTGCATTTCTTACGCTATGCATTAATTTCATGGATTTATTGACCACAATATTACCCTTTTTCTCTTGTAGATATTAAAGGTTATAATTTTATTGGTTTGTTTATAATGTTGTACATTTTTCTTTGTTTCTATAATTTCTATAATTGGGGATTTTTTATTTTGAACTTCATATACAACTTTTTATTTTTTATGTACCAGGCAATTATTATATATATATTTTTTTTATTCTTTTTACATTAGCTACGAGCAATTTTTAGAGGAAGGGAAGCTTTTGGAGGTATATATAGATAGATCATGCTAAAAAATTGTCTTACATCAGTTGATACTTTTAGTTTTTCACATTTTGGGACTATGTCCTACGATAAGGACAAGGGAATCCTAGAAGCTACCTCTAGGCTTTATCCTTTAGGACAAGCTAGTGTTACTTGTGGAGAGTATATGTTTATTAAATTGTAGAAAGTCCTTGTTTTTTTTTTATTTAAAACATTTTATGTAAAAGCTAGATTTTTTTTTTTTTGTTTTTTAAAGAGGAACACACATCCTTATTTAAATCTATGGTTTTCTTAAATAATGAGTTAGTAGTTTAACCTTAACCCAATTGGACTATGGGGTGAAATCATTTTTGCATTCACACATATTTCTGTATTTTACGTTTTTGAAGGTCTTTGATGTGATGAGAAAGCAGGAGCAAATGTTGCTAGCGGAATTGGCAGCGGAGAAGACTAATTTTGGGGCCATTGAAGCTCATGGTGATATATTGAGTGCTTAGTTTGATAAATTTAGTCAATCATTCATAAATGTTGTTAATTTTTAGTACATCATTCGCATTTGGTCTCTCTCTCTCTCTCTCACACGTACACACACACAAAAACACTGTTCATAATCTTTTGGTAGGAAGATTATCCAAATAGACAGTCCGTTTTACTTAAAAATTGGTTCGCTGACATTTTATTGTTGTTTAAATGGTTAATAAATATTGAGTTTTTGACTCACTTAGGCCTTTGTTTATTTATTTACTTTTCTTGGAGAGAAAAAAAAAAAGAAAATGTAAGTGGTGGTAGGTAAATCTCTGTCCTTGCAGAAAGAAATTTATTTCAGATATACAAAGAGAATTTATCTTGTGGGGATCATTTTTTATTTTTTGAAGATCGTTGGATTACTTAGGTATATGCTTATTGCCACCTATTTGCAATAGTGCTTTAATGGTAGAATTGACTACACACATTATGTTTGGGTGATAGAAATATTTTTTTGATCAAGAGAATAAATGCTTGAAGTGTGAAAAAAATTTTATGTGACTCGACTATAACTTTATGTATTCATTGTCACCCATCATGTGTGCTTGTATCTGCAGGAGAAGCTGCAAAAATGGGTAAAAGACCATAGGAATCTGTATCAACAAGCACAAGCTAAAGTGCAAATGCTAATGTACGGAGACAAGTTAGCTCGAAAACGAATGTAGGTTTGAAAATTCAATCTTCTTGCACCTCATTCTGAAATCAAGTGTTAAGCATGTGCGATATGAATTTGGGAAGCTTAATTTTAGTTGAGTGGAAGCATGAGTGTTTTACTTTATTAACCTTTTTTTTTTTTTTAGAGGTGGGGAAGTTATAAAAAATGACAAGCAACTTTTAGTTTTTTTTTTTTTTGGTGGAAAAAGCTTAGAGAGCGAAAATAAGCTCTTTTGAAATAAGTTTAGGTGCCTTGCTCAATTTTAATGATCTTATAATTTGTTCTAGGTTGACTAAGTATTTCACAGTATAACTTTAAATTCCAAATAAAATCTTTATATAATGTGGCTCCAGGTTTCCTCATTCAATTCAGCCCCCTTCTTGCAAGACCTATGTGTTAATCTCTATCTCCAACCTTACTCTAGTTGCCAACAATCCCCACCCTTGGGAAATGGAGCCTACTTCTTGCTCTTGCCACCTTTCCTAGATTTCAGCTATTAGGACAAAGGCCCAACTCTAAATTCAAGCTTGGTGCTTGGATATCAACAAAACCAGATAATATTCTGAAAAACAATAATAAAATTGGCAATACCCATGGTTATCATACATGGTGGGATTAAATGATTTGGCCTTTTAAATGCTATGAAATCTCATTCACTACATTGAAATGCTTTGCCTGAGTACAAGTTCAGTTCTTAAACTAACGAAAAACAGACGATTTCTTGCTGTGACCTACACAATAGATTCATTTTTATTTCATCGACATCCTTTTTCTTTCTCCAAAGTAAAATACTTTGTGCAAGAAGATCTTTGCAAAGATGACGAAGAATTCAAGAGCTTGATGCAATCCTATATACCTATCATCCTCTGTTCAAACATGTGTATCTCTCAATCATTAACATTTAACATGCTAACATTACCTTCAAAGAAATACAACCCGTGCATTGCACAGGCAAAAAACTAGTCATAAAAAAATACAAATAAAGGATTAAGCACATTATCAGGTGTTGACCTTTGAAAATAGCCAACAGATGTCGTTAGGAGATAGTGTACACGTTGACCCATTTTGTAGTGTTTCTACTATAAATAAATTCGTAGAAGAAGAAGATAGAAACAATGTATTATGTTCTCTTTTCTATTCAAGGATCCATCATTTAAACAATACAAGAATTGTCTATTTATAGTGATCAGACCGACACGGTTATTGTTGGATTGGATCCACGTGGCCTGATTTGTCGACCCTTTGTGTCACATCAACTCTATTCCACATTAATTATATTGATAGACTTTTGACAGGAAGTCAGCCAATCTACAAATCTAGGCTGACATCCCTGACAATCATTAAATGTGCACGTTACATCAATCAGTCCTGGAGACGTCCCAACTAAACCTGTCAAGGACCTGGGATACTTCAAAACTTCGACAGCAGAGGGTAAATCACCTCGAAAAGAAGGATAAGGCCACTTCGGATATTCTCGGTGAAACAATCTCGGTGCTCAATCTAACAGCTTCGGATGTTGATCTCTTTTGCATTCTTGCCACGTATCCAAATATGAGGACCTCCACGTGGGTCATTTCTTATGATTAGTAACATCGAGTACAATTACATCGAATAAAGAGAAAATAATTCCGAGCTATTATTGATGTTTGCCATACGAATCCTAACAATGAAATTTTAACATCTTCCATGATTATTTTAGACCTCCCAACAAATATATGGTATTTCGCTTTCAAATCCAGAATTCTTGTAACCTCTCAAGTCCATCACTCTTTTATTTTATTAAAAAATACAGACTTGAAATGTTACTAAACATCTCCTCTATCTTACATTCTCCCTTCTTTTTTATTTTTTACCTGATTTGATCGATAAATTAATAAAGATAATCTAACGATTTAAATAAAGTTTTTCATGTAAATCAACATATTAAACCACTACAAAATTTAAAAACGGAAACTCAAATTTAATATAAAATGTCCAAATTTCGAGCTTAAAGAGTACTGAAAATGACGTGCCGTAATTAAACATAGAATGTCCTAACAATAAATATTTGACAATAATCCCTTTTTTTCAAAAAAATATATTTACTTGCCGACCCCATAAGCACCACTCGATTAATCTATCACGCGTCCACATGATCCATTTTAATCCGAAAAGTTACTGTAAGAGTGAGTATTTAAAAAAAAACACTCAATAAGAAATACGCGCATATTCTTATTAACATGGTATAAATATAAAATGACATGATATACCGCTATTTCTTAGATTTAGAGCAAATTGGTAGCGACATCCAATAGTTTAAGGAATTTCATAAAAATTCCTATATCCCGTAGGATTTACTTATTTGACCAAACGGTCCATCCCATATAATATAACATATTCGAACTAACAGTCCATTCCGAAAAAGTTAACATAAAAATCGACCTGAAGGTCTTAGAGCATTTCATGCCAAAATCTATAAAAATAAAAAATAAAAAAATACCAAGAAATAAGAAAAAAAAAAAAAAAAAAAAAAAAAAACCAAGAAATAAGAATTTACCACTTGTACATTTCTTATTAACATGGTATAAATATAAAAATGACATGGTATACAAACATTTTCTTAGATTTAGAGCAAATTAATCACGACATCCAATAGTTCAAGAAATTTCATAAGAATTCCTTTATCTCGTAGGATTTACTTATTTGACCAAACGGTCAATCCCGTAGGATTTAACATATTCGACCTAAACGTTCATTCCTAAGAATTTGACATAAAAATCGACTCGAAGACTGTAGATTATTTCATGCCAAAATCTATAAATAAATAAATAAAACTAAGAAATAAGAATTTTACCACTTGCACAATTCTTACATTGATTTGATATTAAGCCCCTGTTTGGCCCCCATTACCTGAAAATGGTAATGGGGGGAATAGTATTTTTTTGGAAAATGAGTGGTTGAAAAAGAAAGTAAAGTTTTCGATTTACGTGTAATATTATTTTATAGAAGATTGTATGGTTGAAAATAGGAGAGAGAAAAATTGAATGTAATGTAATGTAATTTAATGTTAATCAAACAGGGGATAAATAAATTTGAAAATGGCTTGTACAATAAGATAATATTCCTTTTTAATATGTGTGTAATCACGTGTGAAGGTATATGTAAAGGGGGAAAAACACTTCTCATGCATTTTTTATATATAATATTCACTTACATCAGTTATGTGCTTACCATTACTAAGAATACAAATGACAACACATTAGGCTGAGAATTTGATGGGTTAATTAACATGTTCTTTATTTCAAATCAATCACGGTGAGTGTGAGAATGGTGAAACGGTAGAAATAGTTGAAAAGATTAATTGAACATATTAATAAAATAATGATTTTGGTTTTACGTTTTCAAATTCCAATAATGTTTCCATGGTTTCATTCTTTCATTCTACTATATATATATATATATATATAGTAGGATTTAGAATATCTTTCTTCCTATCAAGATAATTTGATTATGACTAATCCAAAATTATTTCTGCTAAATCCAATTTATGTTATTTAGCATGAACTACAAAATGAGTATAATATCGATATATTTTTATCGAGTTTGAAATACTTAAATATTTGATCCAAATAACATACCATGAATTCAAAAAAATATACGTATGCAAAATAAATCCTTTATGCAATTAAGTGGGTCGTGTTTATCTTTTCAATTTTTGGATTTTAGTGTGATGACAAGGCTGGCATGGATTATTTCAAATGCTAAATGATCAACGTTAGATTTAGTCCATATGAAAATATAATTAAAATCCGGAATATTACAATTGTAGCCACAAATGTTGAGAATCTATGGATGTATTTGTGTATTTTGCCTCAAGAATGCGTATCCCCATGAAAATAATTAAGAATCGTATTTATAGACCACTAATAGGTTGAAAATTGAGTCCTACAATGTTGAAATCGGAGTTTCAGTTGAATTAGAAAACGGAATTTCTGCTTCCAAATATCATGATGTGATCGCTTATGAGGGCTACGATTGCAATGTACATGTGTGCTTGCTGGAATTCCAATTGTTGTGATCATACCTTGATATCCCCTTCGATCACAACGTTGAACATCTTCTAATTTGTGCAATTTGGTCTTCAATTCTAATTTCTTGTTCAGGCGAAGTCCTCAATGAACATGTTTTTGAATGGGCAATTTTTTATGATTGTGCAGATTTTTAGGTGAATTCCATTTATTTAACCTTGCGAGCTCAGAAAAATCTGCTGGATTTTAACATGTTTCTGCCAGCAAGTAAATATGTTCATCGCCTAGCTGGACCAGAACAAGACTAGCTTGTACAATTTTACAGTTTGGTAAAAAATAAAAATTATCGCAATCTAAGTCCTTCAACTTCTAAACTTGATTTATTGATTCCCACTACTCAGAATTCGTCCATCTTCAAACCTTTTTGATAGAAACTCGTCTATTGTAATAAATCAACTCCTTTCAATAGGAGTAGTTGTCCCCTCTGATTTTATGTTTGGTGCATCCTCATCTGCCTATCAAGTGCCATTCAACTCCAAATTTTGACATCTTACGTGAAATTTGTCCATTCATGACCACGAACTGAAATTAGCCAAGTATGCTTTTTACATGGCTTCACATAAACGATTACTCGACATTTTAGTTTCAACTCACCCCATTAGAATAATTTCATTGTTCACAAATTGGCCTACACGATGCTGAAAAGAAATTCGATATTTTCGACAAACTCAGTATTTTAAATCGAGATTGGTAATTAACATTACCCATTTTCAATGAGTTCAAAGCAATACCAGAACATATTCATCCTTGGCAAACACGTGTTGATGCAAAGTTGATGACACACGAAATGATGCAAAGACAAAGAAATGACATTAGCTATCATGACAATCTTGTCTTCTAGCCAACATTTTCTCCACATGTACAGCATTTTCCTCAATATCTGTGCATCAATCTTGTGTGATATAAATCTTGACCACATAAAACGTTGGTGTGGCCATTTTTGCAAAAAGGGATTATGGAAATTACACCTAAACAATGGCTGTAAGTACTACGTACTAGGGAAAATTAATTTTGGACATAAATATTTTTAATATACAACTGATATAATTTTATGACAGATTTATTATTTAATTAATATTCAATTAAATTAAATAATAGAGTCCGTAAATTCAAATTTGATAATATGTTAATCACAAGGAGTTATGATTGTGAGATATAAATTACATATGATTAAATCTTAAATCGTCCGTGATCATAAATAATAATGAGATACGAATATCGTTATTACGAATAGATCATCATGTATGACATTTCTTACTTATGAAGTAAGTAGTTGATCTTACAAGTTAAAGTGTATGACACTTAAATAAACAAGTGGATGTTTTGTTGTAGAACAAAACATTGGAGACCTGTTGAGAGATTCAACATGGATAGCTATCTGAGTGTCAGTGATTAATTTCTAACATTCGGTAGTTGAATTGATGATTTGACTTAAGGTCATCATGTTGCTTTATATGAGGACAACAATACTTTGACGATGTTGGATGTTACTCTACCAAGGGCAACTAATATGACGTTATTTCGGTACGTCGAGAATCATATGAGGGTTGTGAATGACTAATAGAACATTCGTCATTATTAGATAGTAAGAGGTTATGATTTACATTTCATTCAATTAAGTCGATAATGAAATTATTGGTCAAGGTGAACTCATAAGTCGAAAAAGATTTTTCGACTTATATTGACTTAATAGTGGAATGAAAGATATGATCGATAATTGAGATTGACACTTATTTATATCTCGTACTTAATCGGATCATATTGACGAACAGATTATAATTTCACGATAAAGGAACATGTTTGATTTTGTCATATCACGTGACATTTTTCGTCACATGTATTGCTCTAACATATTACTAAATGTCAATTTGGGACGGCAAACGTGACGAGGTAATTAATTAAAAGGGTGTTTTAATTTATTAATTTTAATTATATCAAAATAATAATTTACGTCGCTAGGTATCGTGATTGAGAACCTGATGGGTCACACACAAAAAGAGAACTAGAACATTGTGTTTTACAAATTAATTAATTTAATAAACGTTGGGTAAATTAATTAATTGAGTTACTTATTTATTAGCCATGAATTAATTAATTCATGGACCGAATTTAATTAAATGAGTTAATTAAATCTTGGACAGGGTTAGGACATGGGCCAAGTCCGTTTGGGTTTGTATAAACAGGTAGCTAGGGTTTTGAATTTATAGAGAAAATTTATTATTCTTGCTAACACAAGAAAAATCATAGTTGTCACAATTTGTTTTTCTGTGTAGATTATCATTGGATGCTGGACAACTGGATAGCTGTGAATGACAGATCGATATTGTTGGAATAAAAGGAAAAACAAAAAGTTTCCAGATCTCTTTAAACGTATATTTTCTATCACAATTTTTATCTAAATACAAAAAATTCTTGGTGAAAATCGAAATTTATTTTATTTTTCATTGTACATATTTAAGTAAATTTCCAACAATGACCACTTTTGCAAAGCCTTCGAAGTTTGGCTACATTTCACGTTCACCATTCAATGTTGGCTAGAAATCAAGATTGACATGATACGACTAAAGTTGTACAAAAAGTAGCAAACTTGCATTCTTTTACTAAGATTCTTCAAAAATTAACTTATGAAGAAAAGCCAAAAATGTTTGAAAAGAGAATATTCAAAAATAACTTTTAAGGCTTTAAAGTTGGTTAACTAAAGCTGTCACATTTTGAGTAAGGATATGTTTGGGAGCGATTTTTTCTCTCAAAAAATTAATTTTTTGATCGTTATTTCACTATTTCAACCGTCATATTTGACTTCTTTTCTCACAGGTGGACCTCACTCTTCTCCTAACGATCAAAAAATCAATTCTCAAAATCATTCCAAAACAGACTCTAAATGAGTTCTTATGCTTCCATTTCCATCTCTCTCTCTCTCTCTCTTTTAAGGCGTCACTTCAATCTTTTGTTTGTAGCATATGTTTGGTCCTCATTCTCATTATTTTTCTTTTTCTTATTTTCAACCACACAATCTTTTATAAAATACTATTACACGTAAATCAAAATCTTTTTATTTTTTTTCAATCACACATTTTTTAAAAAAAAAAATACTATTCTTATCATTAAAATTTGGCAAGAATGAGGACCAAACGGGAGCTAAATCAACTTTATATTCACTTGTCCATTCAACTGAGCTTAAAAATGACATGCCACTGGCACTCATTTGTATTTTACTTTATATTTCTAAATTGAGTGATTCCATGTTAATAGAACAATGATTGTCAGAAGCTTCACAGAACTCTCACACGGGATAGCCCCAAGTGAATATTTTATTGCAAAAAATAAACTGCTCACCACATTGTTGTGTGTTGCTAGTAGAAGTTCTGTAAACAATTTTTCTGTAGACCGATTCTTCTAAATTTCTGGTTACATGTCAAGCTGTCAACTTGTCAAAATGCAGCATACACATTAGATATACTGAATTAAACATAATTAATTAAAATTAAATTATGAACAAAAATTATTCCTACATTCTTATTCCTCCAAATATATATACACACACATTTCACGTGCATTGATAATATTAGAATAACAAATATTTTGAATATATTTGATTTTGTTACCATCTAGTTTAAAGTAATCTTGTCCTAACAAATGTTGAACATCAAATATGTATTGGGACGAAAATATCATTCCGCTATAACAAAAATAGGAAACGAATATTAAGAAGAGAACATAAATGAACTACTGGGAGCACAATCTTAGTATTCAAAAGCATTCTACACATATCTCACAATGGTGAGGTTAGTATTTTTTTGGCCATTTTTTATTACATGAGGTCCTATGTGGCCCCGACCCCTATGGGAGTGCCCTGTAGGTTGCTGTCCTATACACCTAGTTTAATTAAACATAAATATATGTAATTAAAAAAAATGCATATCTTTGTAGGAAATGTAGATACAATTCGATAATCAAATTAAACTGCTCCTTTCTTTCTTGGTAATAGGAATGTCAAATGGGCTGAGCCGACTCGCGGCTCGCCAGCTCGGCTCGTGGGCTGCTCGGGCTCGTCAAATGACGAGCCCGAGCTCGAGCCGAGCGGGGGGTCGATTCCAACGAGCCGAGCCCACGAGCCGGCTCGTCCCAAAAAAAGGAAAAAAAATGAAATTTTATCTCCAAAAAAATGGAAAAAAATTGAAATTTTATCAATAAAAATTGAAAAATTTGCAAAAAAATAAAAATAAAATTCACGAGCTCGTGAGCCGCTCGTGGGCTTGGCTCGGCCCGGCCCGGTCCACGAACTCGTGGCTCGTGAGTACACGAGCTCGTGGGCCCAAGCCGAGCTCGCCCACAAGCAACGAGCCAAGCTCGGGCTCGGCTCGTGAAAAATGAGCCACGAGCCCGAACCGAGCACGTGGGTTAACGAGCCGAGCCGACTCGACTCGGCCCACTGCCACCCCTACTTGGTAACTAGAAACTTATCACACACAATCTTATAATTATCTTCCTTGTCGTTCATCAAATAACTGTAATTAAAAAATTTTCACAGGAATGACAAGTTTAATTAAAACTCTTTTCTTTCTTGGTATCCAAAAACACATTACACGCGATCGTATAATTATCTCCCTTGTAGGTCAAACAAGAATTGTAATTAAATATTTACCCATCAATAAGTTCAGTAACTTCTTACCAAATGAATTTATATTTTTAATTTAGCAACAACTGGAAGACCTAAACCAGTACGTATCCATTATGCCCAGTCATAGTATGCTCAATAATTCAGACAAAACAACAATGTAGAATTTTGTATTTGTTGCTTGCTTCCACGACTAGCTGTCTAGAGCGCAATGAGCAATGAAGTACCTTTTTTTTGTTTACTCTTCAATATAATAGCCATATCTATATTGTTGACATTTATTTTTGATTGATGGTCGACCTGACAGGTTGCTTCATCTTACAGCTCGAGACCTCTCCTCCTAGAAGTTATTTCCACAGTGCCCTCCGAGACATAGCTCAGTGGTGCAAAGGACATGAGTAAGGTTATCTCACGCTTTATTGGCAGTCGCAGTGTGAGAGTTCGATTCATAAAATATAGAATTAGACTCCTTGTAAGGTCAGTGTATAGACAACTTTTGTTCTTGGCCTGTTGGGGTACATTCCGCGATTTACCTCCCCCACAAAATTTTAGGAGTGGGGCAGTGGGAGCCCTCAAGATTTGGATTTAACATTTTTTTTTCACAGTGCTAGGTTTAGGGGCATTGAATGATTTTGAAATGTAGCTACCTTATAATATAGGTCTGGAATTTGAAGTAGACTAATAAGTTGAATAAAATGTGTCTACTACAAAGATATCACATCAATCAATCACTTAGAAGATTCTTATTCAGAAAATCTCTTGAAATATGTGAAACAAGAAGATGCTTTCCCACGTTGAGGGGCTTGTTAATTTGGATTTGCTTTGCAGCAAGTCATGGCACCTAGCCTCGGCCATAGATGTTTGACCTTTACTAGGCACCTCCACTGGATGGTGTATGACTTCGGCTACCCATGTTTTATGGCTTCGATTAGACTAGGTAGGACAATGACATGGATTGTGGACTTTATATGGGTTGCTAGTTGGCTGTCACGTTGTCGGTGATGGATTCTCGTTGGATGAGACATAAAACTTATATTGATAATATTAGAAGAATAAATATTTTGAATTTATTTGATTTCAGTAACGTCTTGTGTCAAAATTCGATCTAAATTAATCTTTTTCCTAACAAATGTTACACATCAAATATGTATTGGGACGAAAATATCATTCCACTATAACAAAATAGTAAAAAGAATATAAGAAAAAAAGAGAAATCTAAATATATGGTGTTAAAAAAAATTGCATATATTTGTAGGAAATGTAGATTCAATTCGATAATCATAACTTTAATAAAAGTTTTCTTTCTTGGTATCCAAAAAGTTATTACACACAATCTTATTATTATCTTCCTTGTGTTCAATAGGAAGACCAACCAGTACATTAATTGATTCTGCCAGCCAGAATATGTACAATAATTCAAACACAAAATAGTGTAGCATTAATTTGTAATTGTTGCTTGTTTGCAAGAGTATCAGTCTAGGAATTAATGAACAATGGGGTCAAAGACGAAAATGAATGGAAAATATTTTTTGAATAAATTATATATAAAATAGCTGTACATAAATGTGTTAAACCACTTAAGAATTTTAAACTATCAGTAAAAGTACGAATTTATTTTAAATTTTAGCCCCTGTTTGGTGGGATTAAATAAGATTTTTAATAGATTTTGATAAAAGTTAATGAAATGTGTGATTGGAACATTGTAAATCCCATGAAATATATAATTAAAATTGATTATTGACTTTGATTTAAATCAAAATCTAGATTCGACCCCCTATCAAATAGGGGCTTAGTCTCAATAAAGTAATGCTCATGTACAAGATTTTCATAAATAAGTGACGATGCTACTTAAATTCGATTTTCTTCGAATCTTATGATATGCAATGACGGTAGTTATAAATTATTGAACCAAGCTACATGTACAGGAGGAAACATCACAGAACTTTTACAGGTAAGACACGTAGGTGGGGTGGGTGATTTATTTTTTGCAATAAAATATTTACATGGGGCCCATCCCATGTAAGAACCTGTAAACCTTCTGGTAATATTTTCTTCTCTACACTAAGCTTTTTTTTAAATCATTAGTCCAAAAACATAATCTAGGAAAGGGGATATGCATTTTTCTTAATTTAAAAAAAAAAAAAAAGAAATTCTCCACAAAATAATACTCACATCAATATATTAATTTTATTATTTATGATTGGAATTTCACTCTATATATATATATGATATGGGCCAAAGGGGTGATTGATAAACTTGATATCAGAAAGGGGTATGGATTTCCGAGACTATAGTTTCCATTGTTTCTTCATCACATTCTACTTCTTGTGCAGCCATATCCTCTCTGTCTCTGCAGTAAATGTGCCCAGTAGCAATGTATCCACTCCATTCAATATTAGTAGTTTTCCCTCTGGTTTTGTGTTTGGTGCATCCTCATCTGCCTATCAGGTGACCACAAAATAATCTGTTTCTTCAGTATCTCACATACACACACAACTGCATGTTTGTATAGATTTACACGCATGATGTAGAACACATGGTTGAATGGATTGATGACCAGTTCACAGTTGAACTGAAAAGGAAAAAAGGGTAAAAATAATAAATTGTAGATTTGGTGTTCGAGCTTTGATTTGGAGCCATAATGCCTTTTCGGAAAGATAATAACGAGCTGGACTGAACAAATCGCTTTGCTGTGACATATAATTGATTTTAGCCATTCGAGTTTGTTTAGGATTTGAAAACTAATTTAAAAATTTTAGTGCTGTCTTTTTCATTTAGTTTATTTCGTATTCTTTTCAACTATAATTCTTTTAAATTAGATTTTCATGTAAACCCTTATAAATAAAGGGTTATTCCTTTGTTTTTTCCATCATCTTGCAATTAATAATATTCGTGATTTTATCTTTTATAATTTGGTGAATTTCAAAAATTGTATTCTTAACCCTTGTTTGTTTCCCATTTTTTACCATTAAAATGAAAAATATGATCGTTATCCATCACATCAAATCACCAAATTTGAATTTCTATCTTTTGTGTGGGGTCCATAACGACTATATTTTTCATTCTTATTTTTACAAAAATGGGAAACAAA